>NW_025960797.1:0-31439 GCF_023159225.1 Perognathus longimembris pacificus | reverse complement strand
CCAGATTCTTTTGGGGAGTTACCAGTACAGTAACCATACCAGGAAGTACTTAATTTATTAAGCTACTGCTTTTCTTAATCTCAGTGGAGATATTTACTGATAAACAGCTACCTACACAGCATGTTCATGTCGTTCCTAAATGAGCTTTTATCTCTCTCTCCCAACCACAAATCAGATTCTTCTGAGGAGTTCCCAGTACATTATCCTTTCTCCTGTGTAATTACCTTAACAAGCTCCAGCTGTTTTTATTCTCAGAAGGTTGATTCCCTGATATACAGCTGCCTACCCCCTTCGTAAGTGCAGGTCCTAAATGAGCTTTTTTCTCTGTTTCCTCCCCAGAATCCAGATTCTTTTGGGAGTTACCAGTACAGTAACCATACCAGGAAGTACTTAATTTTTTAAGCTACTGCTTTTCTCAATCTCAGTGGAGATATTTACTGATAAACAGCTACCTACGCAGCATGTTCATGTCGTTCCTAAATGAGCTTTTATCTCTCTCCCCTCACCACAAATCAGATTCTTCTGAGGAGTTCCCAGTACATTATCCTTTCCCCTGTGTAATTACCTTAACAAGCTCCAGCTGTTTTTATTCTCAGAAGGTTTACTCCCTGATATACAGCTGCCTACCCCCTTCGTAAGTGCAGTTCCTAAATGAGCTTTTTTCTCTGTTCCTCACCACATTCCAGATTCTTTTGGGGAGTTACCAGTACAGTAACCATACCATGAAGTACTTAATTTATTAAGCTACTGCTTTTCTTAATCTCAGTGGAGATATTTACTGATAAACAGCTACCTACGCAGCATGTTCATGTCGTTCCTAAATGAGCTTTTATCTCTCTCCCCTCACCACAAATCAGATTCTTCTGAGGAGTTCCCAGTACATTATCCTTTCCCCTGTGTAATTACCTTAACAAGCTCCAGCTGTTTTTATTCTCAGAAGGTTTACTCCCTGATAAACAGCTGCCTACCCCCTTCGTAAGTGCAGGTCCTAAATGAGCTTTATTCTCTGTTCCCTCACCATAATCCAGATTCTTTTGGGGAGTTACCAGTACAGTAACCATACCAGGAAGTACTTAATTTATTAAGCTACTGCTTTCTTAATCTCAGTGGATATATTTACTGATAAACAGCTACGTATGCAGCATGTTCATGTCGTTCCTAAATGAGCTTTTATCTCTCTCCCCTCACCACAAATCAGATTCTTCTAAGGAGTTCCCAGTACATTATCCTTTCCCCTGTGTAATTACCTTAACAAGCTCCAGCTGTTTTTATTCTCAGAAGGTTTACTCCCTGGTATACAGCTGCCTACCCCCTTCGTAAGTGCAGGTCCTAAATGAGCTTTTTTCTCTGTTCCCTCACCACAATCCAGATTCTTTTGGGGAGTTACCAGTACAGTAACCATACCAGGAAGTACTTAATTTATTAAGCTACTGCTTTTCTTAATCTCAGTGAAGATATTTACTGATAAACCAGCTACCTACGCAGCATGTTCATGTCGTTCCTAAATGAGCTTTTATCTCTCTCCCCTCACCACAAATCAGATTCTTCTGAGGAGTTCCCAGTACATTATCCTTTCCGCTGTGTAATTTCCTTAACAAGCTCCAGCTGTTTTTATTCTCAGAAGGTTTACTCCCTGATATACAGCTACCTACACCCTTCGTAAGTGCAGGTCCTAAATGAGCTTTTTTCTCTGTTCCCTCACCACAATCCAGATTCTTTTGGGAGTTACCAGTACAGTAACCATACCAGGAAGTACTTAATTTATTAAGCTACTGCTTTTCTTAATCTAAGTGGAGATATTTACTGATAAACAGCTACATACGCAGCATGTTCATGTCGTTCCTAAATGAGCTTTTATCTCTCTCCCCTCACCACAAATCAGATTCTTCTGAGGAGTTCCCAGTACATTATCCTTTCCCCTCTGTAATTACCTTAACAAGCTCCAGCTGTTTTTATTCTCAGAAGGTTTACTCCCTGATATACAGCTGCCTACCCCCTTGGTCAGTGCAGGTCCTAAATGAGCTTTTTTCTCTGTTCCCACACCACAATCCAGATTCTTTTGGGGAGTTACCAGTACAGTAACCATACCAGGAAGTACTTAATTTATTAAGCTACTGCTTTTCTTAATCTCAGTGGAGATATTTACTGATAAACAGCTACCTAGGCAGCATGTTCATGTCGTTCCTAAATGAGCTTTTATCTCTCTCCTCTCACCACAGATCAGATTCTTCTGAGGAGTTCCCAGTACATTATCCTTTCCCCTGTGTAATTACCTTAACAAGCTCCAGCTATTTTTATTCTCAGAAGGTTTACTCCCTGATATACAGCTGCCTACCCCCTTCGTAAGTGCAGGTCTTAAATGAGCTTTTTTCTCTGTTCCCTCACCACAATCCAGATTCTTTTGGGGAGTTACCAGTACAGTAACCATACCAGGAAGTACTTAATTTATTAAGCTACTGCTTTTCTTAATCTCAGTGGAGATATTTACTGATAAACAGCTACCTACGCAGCATGTTCATGTCGTTCCTAAATGAGATTTTATCTCTCTCCCCGCACCACAAATCAGATTCTTCTGAGGAGTTCCCAGTACATTATACTTTCCCCAGTGTAATTACCTTAACAAGCTCCAGCTGTTTTTATTCTCAGAAGGTTTACTCCCTGATAAACAGCTGCCTACTCCTTTCGTAAGTGTAGGTCCTAAATGAGCTTTTTTCTCTGTTCCCTCACCACAATCCAGATTCTTTTGGGGAGTTACCAGTACAGTAACCATACCAGGAAGTACTTAATTTTTTAAGCTACTGCTTTTCTCAATCTCAGTGGAGATATTTACTGATAAACAGCTACCTACGCAGCATGTTCATGTCGTTCCTAAATGAGCTTTTATCTCTCTCCCCTCACCACAAATCAGATTCTTCTGAGGAGTTCCCAGTACATTATCCTTTACCCTGTGTAAATACCTTAACAAGCACCAGCTGTTTTTATTCTCCGAAGGTTTACTCCCTGATATACAGCTCCCTACACCTTCGTAACTGCAGGTCCTAAATGAGCTTTTTTCTCTGTTCCCTCACCACAATCCAGATTCTTTTGGGGAGTTACCAGTACAGTAACCATACCAGGAAGTACTTAATTTATTAAGCTACTGCTTTTCTTAATCTCAGTGGAGATATTTACTGATAAACAGCTACGTACGCAGCATGTTCATGTCGTTCCTAAATGAGCTTTTATCTCTCTCCCCTCAACCCAAATCAGAATCTTCTGAGGAGTTCCCAGTACATTATCCTTTCCCCTGTGTTATTACCTTAACAAGCTCCAGCGGTTTTTATTCTCAGAAGGTTTACTCCCTGATATACACTGACTACCCCCTTCGTAAGTGCAGGTCCTATAAGAGCTTTTTGCTCTGCTCCCTCACCACAATCCAGATTCTTTTGGGGAGTTACCAGTACAGTAACCATACCAGGAAGTACTTATTTTATTAAGCTACTGCTTTTCTTAATCTCAGTGGAGATATTTACTGATAAACAGCTACCTACGCAGCATTTTCATGTCGTTCCTAAATGAGCTTTTATCTCTCTCCCCACACCACAAATCAGATTCTTCTGAGGAGTTCCCAGTACATTATCCTTTCCCCTGTGTTATTACCTTAACAAGCTCCAGCTGTTTTTATTCTCAGAAGGTTTACTCCCTGATATACAGCTGCCTACCCCCTTCGTAAGTGCAGGTCCTAAATGAGCTTATTTCTCTGTTCCCTCACCTCAATCCAGATTCTTTTGGGGAGTTACCAGTACAGTAACTATACCAGGAAGTACTTAATTTATTAAGCTACTGCTTTTCTTAATCTCAGTGGAGATATTTACTGATAAACAGCTACGTACGCAGCATGTTCATGTCGTTCCTAAATGAGCTTTTATCTCTCTCCCCTCACCACAAATCAGATTCTTCTGAGGAGTTCCCGTACATTATCATTTCCCCTGTGTAATTACCTTAACAAGGTCCAGCTGTTTTTATTCTCAGAAGGTTTACTCCCTGATATACAGCTGCCTACCCCCTTCGTAGGTGCAGGTCCTAAATGAGCTTTTTTCTCTATTCCCTCACCACAATCCAGATTCTTTTGGGGAGTTACCAGTACAGTAACCATACCAGGAAGTACTTAATTTATTAAGCTACTGCTTTTCTTAATCTCAGTGGAGATATTTACTGATAAACAGCTACCTACGCAGCATGTTCATGTCGTTCCTAAATGAGCTTTTATCTCTCTCCCCAACCACAAATCAGATTCTTCTGAGGAGTTCCCAGTACATTATCCTTTCTCCTGTGTAATTACCTTAACAAGCTCCAGCTGTTTTTATTCTCAGAAGGTTGATTCCCTGATATACAGCTGCCTACCCCCTTCGTAAGTGCAGGTCCTAAATAAGCTTTTTTCTCTGTTTCCTCCCCAGAATCCAGATTCTTTTAGGGAGTTACCAGTACAGTAACCATACCAGGAAGTACTTAATTTATTAAGCTACTGCTTTTCTTAATCTCAGTGGAGATATTTACTGATAAACAGCTACCTACGCAGCATGTTCATGTCGTTCCTAAATGAGCTTTTATCTCTCTCCCCGCACCACAAATCAGATTCTTCTGAGGAGTTCCCAGTACATTATCCTTTCCCCAGTGTAATTACCTTAACAAGCTCCAGCTGTTTTTATTCTCAGAAGGTTTACTCCCTGATATACAGCTGCCTACTCCATTCGTAAGTGTAGGTCCTAAATGAGCTTTTTTCTCTGTTCCCTCACCACAATCCAGATTCTTTTGGGGAGTTACCAGTACAGTAACCATACCAGGAAGTACTTAATTTTTTAAGCTACTGCTTTTCTCAATCTCAGTGGAGATATTTACTGATAAACAGCTACCTACGCAGCATGTTCATGTCGTTCCTAAATGAGCTTTTATCTCTCTCCCCTCACCACAAATCAGATTCTTCTGAGGAGTTCCCAGTACATTATCCTTTCCCCTGTGTAATTACCTTAACAAGCTCCAGCTGTTTTTATTCTCAGAAGGTTTACTCCCTGATATACAGCTGCCTACCCCCTTCGTAAGTGCAGTTCCTAAATGAGCTTTTTTCTCTGTTCCCTCACCACATTCCAGATTCTTTTGGGGAGTTACCAGTACAGTAACCATACCAGGAAGTACTTAATTTATTAAGCTACTGCTTTTCTTAATCTCAGTGGAGATATTTACTGATAAACAGCTACCTACGCAGCATGTTCATGTCGTTCCTAAATGAGCTTTTATCTCTCTCCCCTCACCACAAATCAGATTCTTCTGAGGAGTTCCCAGTACATTATCCTTTCCCCTGTGTAATTACCTTAACAAGCTCCAGCTGTTTTTATTCTCAGAAGGTTTACTCCCTGATAAACAGCTGCCTACCCCCTTCGTAAGTGCAGGTCCTAAATGAGCTTTATTCTCTGTTCCCTCACCATAATCCAGATTCTTTTGGGGAGTTACCAGTACAGTAACCATACCAGGAAGTACTTAATTTATTAAGCTACTGCTTTTCTTAATCTCAGTGGATATATTTACTGATAAACAGCTACGTATGCAGCATGTTCATGTCGTTCCTAAATGAGCTTTTATCTCTCTCCCCTCACCACAAATCAGATTCTTCTAAGGAGATCCCAGTACATTATCCTTTCCCCTGTGTAATTACCTTAACAAGCTCCAGCTGTTTTTATTCTCAGAAGGTTTACTCCCTGGTATACAGCTGCCTACCCCCTTCGTAAGTGCAGGTCCTAAATGAGCTTTTTTCTCTGTTCCCTCACCACAATCCAGATTCTTTTGGGGAGTTACCAGTACAGTAACCATACCAGGAAGTACTTAATTTATTAAGCTACTGCTTTTCTTAATCTCAGTGGAGATATTTACTGATAACCAGCTACCTATGCAGCATGTTCATGTCGTTCCTAAATGAGCTTTTATCTCTCTCCCCTCACCACAAATCAGATTCTTCTGAGGAGTTCCCAGTACATTATCCTTTCCGCTGTGTAATTACCTTAACAAGCTCCAGCTGTTTTTATTCTCAGAAGGTTGATTCCCTGATATACAGCTGCCTACCCCCTTCGTAAGTGCAGGTCATAAATGAGCTTTTTTCTCTGTTTCCTCCCCAGAATCCAGATTCTTTCAGGGAGTTACCAGTACAGTAACCATACCAGGAAGTACTTAATTTATTAAGCTACTGCTTTTCTTAATCTCAGTGGAGATATTTACTGATAAACAGCTACCTACGCAGCATGTTCATGTCGTTCCTAAATGAGCTTTTATCTCTCTCCCCGCACCACAAATCAGATTCTTCTGAGGAGTTCCCAGTACATTATCCTTTCCCCAGTGTAATTACCTTAACAAGCTCCAGCTGTTTTTATTCTCAGAAGGTTTACTCCCTGATATACAGCTGCCTACTCCATTCGTAAGTGTAGGTCCTAAATGAGCTTTTTTCTCTGTTCCCTCACCACAATCCAGATTCTTTTGGGGAGTTACCAGTACAGTAACCATACCAGGAAGTACTTAATTTTTTAAGCTACTGCTTTTCTCAATCTCAGTGGAGATATTTACTGATAAACAGCTACCTACGCAGCATGTTCATGTCGTTCCTAAATGAGCTTTTATCTCTCTCCCCTCACCACAAATCAGATTCTTCTGAGGAGTTCCCAGTACATTATCCTTTCCCCTGTGTAATTACCTTAACAAGCTCCAGCTGTTTTTATTCTCAGAAGGTTTGCTCCCTGATATACAGCTGCCTACCCCCTTCGTAAGTGCAGTTCCTAAATGAGCTTTTTACTCTGTTCCCTCACCACATTCCAGATTCTTTGGGGAGTTACCAGTACAGTAACCATACCAGGAAGTACTTAATTTATTAAGCTACTGCTTTTCTTAATCTCAGTGGCGATATTTACTGATAAACAGCTACCTACGCAGCATGTTCATGTCGTTCCTAAATGAGATTTTATCTCTCTCCCCTCACCACAAATCAGATTCTTCTGAGGAGTTCCCAGTACATTATCCTTTCCCCTATGTAATTACCTTAACAAGCTCCAGCTGTTTTTATTCTCAGAAGGTTTACTCCCTGATAAACAGCTGCCTACCCCCTTCGTAAGTGCAGGTCCTAAATGAGCTTTATTCTCTGTTCCCTCACCATAATCCAGATTCTTTTGGGGAGTTACCAGTACAGTAACCATACCAGGAAGTACTTAATTTATTAAGCTACTGCTTTTCTTAATCTCAGTGGAGATATTTACTGATAAACAGCTACCTACGCAGCATGTTCATGTCGTTCCTAAATGAGCTTTTATCTCTCTCTCCCAACCACAAATCAGATTCTTCTGAGGAGTTCCCAGTACATTATCCTTTCCCCTGTGTAATTACCTTAACAAGCTCCAGCTGTTTTTATTCTCAGAAGGTTGATTCCCTGATATACAGCTGCCTACCCCCTTCGTAAGTGCAGGTCCTAAATAAGCTTTTTTCTCTGTTTCCTCCCAGAATCCAGATTCTTTTGGGAGTTACCAGTACAGTAACCATACCAGGAAGTACTTAATTTATTAAGCTACTGCTTTTCTTAATCTCAGTGGAGATATTTACTGATAAACAGCTACCTACGCAGCATGTTCATGTCGTTCCTAAATGAGCTTTTATCTCTCTCCCCGCACCACAAATCAGATTCTTCTGAGGAGTTCCCAGTACATTATCCTTTCCCCAGTGTAATTACCTTAACAAGCTCCAGCTGTTTTTATTCTCAGAAGGTTTACTCCCTGATATACAGCTGCCTACTCCATTCGTAAGTGTAGGTCCTAAATGAGCTTTTTTCTCTGTTCCCTCACCACAATCCAGATTCTTTTGGGGAGTTACCAGTACAGTAACCATACCAGGAAGTACTTAATTTTTTAAGCTACTGCTTTTCTCAATCTCAGTGGAGATATTTACTGATAAACAGCTACCTACGCAGCATGTTCATGTCGTTCCTAAATGAGCTTTTATCTCTCTCCCCTCACCACAAATCAGATTCTTCTGAGGAGTTCCCAGTACATTATCCTTTCCCCTGTGTAATTACCTTAACAAGCTCCAGCTGTTTTTATTCTCAGAAGGTTTACTCCCTGATATACAGCTGCCTACCCCCTTCGTAAGTGCAGTTCCTAAATGAGCTTTTTTCTCTGTTCCCTCACCACATTCCAGATTCTTTTGGGGAGTTACCAGTACAGTAACCATACCAGGAAGTACTTAATTTATTAAGCTACTGCTTTTCTTAATCTCAGTGGAGATATTTACTGATAAACAGCTACCTACGCAGCATGTTCATGTCGTTCCTAAATGAGCTTTTATCTCTCTCCCCTCACCACAAATCAGATTCTTCTGAGGAGTTCCCAGTACATTATCCTTTCCCCTGTGTAATTACCTTAACAAGCTCCAGCTGTTTTTATTCTCAGAAGGTTTACTCCCTGATAAACAGCTGCCTACCCCCTTCGTAAGTGCAGGTCCGAAATGAGCTTTATTCTCTGTTCCCTCACCATAATCCAGATTCTTTTGGGGAGTTACCAGTACAGTAACCATACCAGGAAGTACTTAATTTATTAAGCTACTGCTTTTCTTAATCTCAGTGGATATATTTACTGATAAACAGCTACGTATGCAGCATGTTCATGTCGTTCCTAAATGAGCTTTTATCTCTCTCCCCTCACCACAAATCAGATTCTTCTAAGGAGATCCCAGTACATTATCCTTTCCCCTGTGTAATTACCTTAACAAGCTCCAGCTGTTTTTATTCTCAGAAGGTTTACTCCCTGGTATACAGCTGCCTACCCCCTTCGTAAGTGCAGGTCCTAAATGAGCTTTTTTCTCTGTTCCCTCACCACAATCCAGATTCTTTTGGGGAGTTACCAGTACAGTAACCATACCAGGAAGTACTTAATTTATTAAGCTACTGCTTTTCTTAATCTCAGTGGAGATATTTACTGATAACCAGCTACCTACGCAGCATGTTCATGTCGTTCCTAAATGAGCTTTTATCTCTCTCCCCTCACCACAAATCAGATTCTTCTGAGGAGTTCCCAGTACATTATCCTTTCCGCTGTGTAATTACCTTAACAAGCTCCAGCTGTTTTTATTCTCAGAAGGTTGATTCCCTGATATACAGCTGCCTACCCCCTTCGTAAGTGCAGGTCATAAATGAGCTTTTTTCTCTGTTTCCTCCCCAGAATCCAGATTCTTTCAGGGAGTTACCAGTACAGTAACCATACCAGGAAGTACTTAATTTATTAAGCTACTGCTTTTCTTAATATCAGTGGAGATATTTACTGATAAACAGCTACCTACGCAGCATGTTCATGTCGTTCCTAAATGAGCTTTTATCTCTCTCCCCGCACCACAAATCAGATTCTTCTGAGGAGTTCCCAGTACATTATCCTTTCCCCAGTGTAATTACCTTAACAAGCTCCAGCTGTTTTTATTCTCAGAAGGTTTACTCCCTGATATACAGCTGCCTACTCCATTCGTAAGTGTAGGTCCTAAATGAGCTTTTTTCTCTGTTCCCTCACCAAAATCCAGATTCTTTTGGGGAGTTACCAGTACAGTAACCATACCAGGAAGTACTTAATTTTTTAAGCTACTGCTTTTCTCAATCTCAGTGGAGATATTTACTGATAAACAGCTACCTACGCAGCATGTTCATGTCGTTCCTAAATGAGCTTTTATCTCTCTCCCCTCACCACAAATCAGATTCTTCTGAGGAGTTCCCAGTACATTATCCTTTCCCCTGTGTAATTACCTGAACAAGCTCCAGCTGTTTTTATTCTCAGAAGGTTTGCTCCCTGATATACAGCTGCCTACCCCCTTCGTAAGTGCAGTTCCTAAATGAGCTTTTTTCTCTGTTCCCTCACCACATTCCAGATTCTTTTGGGGAGTTACCAGTACAGTAACCATACCAGGAAGTACTTAATTTATTAAGCTACTGCTTTTCTTAATCTCAGTGGCGATATTTACTGATAAACAGCTACCTACGCAGCATGTTCATGTCGTTCCTAAATGAGATTTTATCTCTCTCCCCTCACCACAAATCAGATTCTTCTGAGGAGTTCCCAGTACATTATCCTTTCCCCTATGTAATTACCTTAACAAGCTCCAGCTGTTTTTATTCTCAGAAGGTTTACTCCCTGATAAACAGCTGCCTACCCCCTTCGTAAGTGCAGGTCCTAAATGAGCTTTATTCTCTGTTCCCTCACCATAATCCAGATTCTTTTGGGGAGTTACCAGTACAGTAACCATACCAGGAAGTACTTAATTTATTAAGCTACTGCTTTTCTTAATCTCAGTGGATATATTTACTGATAAACAGCTACGTATGCAGCATGTTCATGTCGTTCCTAAATGAGCTTTTATCTCTCTCCCCTCACCACAAATCAGATTCTTCTAAGGAGTTCCCAGTACATTATCCTTTCCCCTGTGTAATTACCTTAACAATCTCCAGCTGTTTTTATTCTCAGAAGGTTTACTCCCTGGTATACAGCTGCCTACCCCCTTCGTAAGTGCAGGTCCTAAATGAGCTTTTTTCTCTGTTCCTCACCACAATCCAGATTTTTTTGGGGAGTTACCAGTACAGTAACCATACCAGGAAGTACTTAATTTATTAAGCTACTGCTTTTCTTAATCTCAGTGGAGATATTTACTGATAACCAGCTACCTACGCAGCATGTTCATGTCGTTCCTAAATGAGCTTTTATCTCTCTCCCCTCACCACAAATCAGATTCTTCTGAGGAGTTCCCAGTACATTATCCTTTCCGCTGTGTAATTACCTTAACAAGCTCCAGCTGTTTTTATTCTCAGAAGGTTTACTCCCTGATATACAGCTACCTACCCCCTTCGTAAGTGCAGGTCCTAAATGAGCTTTTTTCTTTGTTCCCTCACCACAATCCAGATTCTTTTAGGGAGTTAACAGTACTTTAACCATACCAGGAAGTACTTAATTCATTAAGCTACTGCTTTTCTTAATCTCAGTGGAGATATTTACTGATAAACAGCTACCTACGCAGCATGTTCATGTCGTTCCTAAATGAGCTTTTATCTCTCTCCCCTCACCACAAATCAGATTCTTCTGAGGAGTTCCCAGTACATTATCCTTTCCCATGTGTAATTACCTTAACAAGCTCCAGCTGTTTTTATTCTCAGAAGGTTTACTCCCTGATATACAGCTGCCTACCCCCTTCGTAAGTGCAGGTCCTAAATGAGCTTTTTTCTCTGTTCCCTCACCACAATCCAGATTCTTTTGGGGAGTTACCAGTACAGTAACCATACCAGGAAGTACTTAATTTATTAAGCTACTGCTTTTCTTAATCTAAGTGGAGATATTTACTGATAAACAGCTACATACGCAGCATGTTCATGTCGTTCCTAAATGAGCTTTTATCTCTCTCCCCTCACCACAAATCAGATTCTTCTGAGGAGTTCCCAGTACATTATCCTTTCCCCTCTGTAATTACCTTAACAAGCTCCAGCTGTTTTTATTCTCAGAAGGTTTACTCCCTGATATACAGCTGCCTACCCCCTTGGTCAGTGCAGGTCCTAAATGAGCTTTTTTCTCTGTTCCCACACCACAATCCAGATTCTTTTGGGGAGTTACCAGTACAGTAACCATACCAGGAAGTACTTAATTTATTAAGCTACTGCTTTTCTTAATCTCAGTGGAGATATTTACTGATAAACAGCTACCTACGCAGCATGTTCATGTCGTTCCTAAATGAGCTTTTATCTCTCTCCTCTCACCACAGATCAGATTCTTCTGAGGAGTTCCCAGTACATTATCCTTTCCCCTGTGTAATTACCTTAACAAGCTCCAGCTATTTTTATTCTCAGAAGGTTTACTCCCTGATATACAGCTGCCTACCCCCTTCGTAAGTGCAGGTCTTAAATGAGCTTTTTTCTCTGTTCCCTCACCACAATCCAGATTCTTTTGGGGAGTTACCAGTAGAGTAACCATACCAGGAAGTACTTAATTTATTAAGCTACTCCTTTTCTTAATCTCAATGGAGATATTTACTGATAAACAGCTACCTACGCAGCATGTTCATGTCGTTCCTAAATGAGCTTTTATCTCTCTCCCCTCACCACAAATCATATTCTTCTCAGGAGTTCCCAGTACATTATCCTTTCCAATGTGTAATTACCTTAACAAGCTCCAGCTCTTTTTATTCTCAGAAGGTTTACTCCCTGATATACTGTTGCCTACCCCATTCGTAAGTGCAGGTCCTAAATGAGCTTTTTTCTCTGTTCCCTCACCACAATCCAGATTCTTTTTGGGAGTTACCAGTACAGTAAGCATACCAGGAAGTACTTAATTTTTTAAGCTACTGCTTTTCTTAATCTCAGTGGAGATATTTACTGATAAACAGCTACATACGCAGCATGTTCATGTCGTTCCTAAATGAGCTTATATCTCTCTCCCCTCACCACAAATCAGATTCTTCTGAGGAGTTCCCAGTACATTATCCTTTCCCCTGTGTAATTACCTTAACAAGCTCCAGCTGTTTTTATTCTCAGAAGGTTTACTCCCTGATATACAGCTGCCTACCGCCTTCGTAAGTGCAGGTCCCAAATGAGCTTTTTTCTCTGTTCCCTCACCACAATCCAGATTCTTTTGGGGAGTTACCAGTACAGTCACCATACCAGGAAGTACTTAATTTATTAAGCTACTGCTTTTCTTAATCTCATTGGAGATATTTACTGATAAACAGCTACGTACGCAGCATATTCATGTCGTTCGTAAATGAGCTTTTATCTCTCTCCCCTCACCACAAATCAGATTCTTCTGAGGAGTTCCCAGTACATTATCCTTTCCCCTGTGTAATTACCTTAACAAGCTCCAGCTTTTTTATTCTCAGAAGGTTTACTCCCTGATATACAGCTGCCAACCCCTTCGTAAGTGCAGGTCCTAAATGAGCTTTTTTCTCTGTTCCCTCACCACAATCCAGATTCTTTTGGGGAGTTACCAGTACAGGAACCATACCAGGAAGTACTTAATTTATTAAGCTACTGCTTTTCTTAATCTCAGTGGAGATATTTACTGATAAACAGCTACCTACGCAGCACGTTCATGTCGTTCCTAAATGAGCTTTTATCTATCTCCCCTCACCACAAATCAGATTGTTCTGAGGATTTCCCAGTACATTATCCTTTCCCCGGTGTAATTACCTTAACAAGCTCCAACTGTTTTTATTCTCAGAAGGTTTACTCCCTGATATACAGCTGCCTACCCCCTTCAGAGGTGCAGGTCCTAAATGAGCTTTTTTCTCTGTTCCCTCACCACAATCCAGATTCTTTTGGGGAGTTACCAGTACAGTAACCATACCAGGAAGTACTTAATTTATTAAGCTACTGCTTTTCTTAATCTCAGTGGAGATATTTACTGATAAACAGCTACCTACGCAGCATGTTCATGTCGATCCTAAATGAGCTTTTATCTCTCTCACCTCACCACAAATCAGATTCTTCTGAGGAGTTCCCAGTACACTATCCTTTCCCCTGTGTAATTACCTTAACAAGCTCCAGCTGTTTTTATTCTCAGAAGGTTTACTCCCTGATATACAGCTTCCTACCCCCTTCGTAAGTGCAGGTCCTCAATGAGCTTTTTTCTCTGTTCCCTCACCACAATCCAGATTCTTTTGGGGAGTTACCAGTACAGTAACCATACCAGGAAGTACTTAATTTATTAAGCTACTGCTTTTCTTAATCTCAGTGGAGATATTTACTGATAAACAGCTACCTACTCAGCATGTTCATGTCGTTCCTAAATGAGCTTTTATCTCTCTCCCCTCCCCACAAATCAGATTCTTCTGAGGAGTTCCCAGTACATTATCCTTTCCCCTGTGTAATTACCTTAACAAGCTCCAGCTGTTTTTATTCTCAGAAGGTTTACTCCCTGATATACAGCTGCCTACCCCCTTCGTAAGTGCAGGTCCTAAATGAGCTTTTTTCTCTGTTCCCTCACCACAATCCAGATTCTTTTGGGGAGTTACCAGAACAGTAACCATACCAGGAGGTACTTAATTTATTAAGCTACTGCTTTTCTTAATCTCAGTGGAGATATTTACTGATAAACAGCTACCTACGCAGCATATTCATGTCGTTCCTAAATGAGCTTTTATCTCGCTCTCATCACCACATATCAGATTCTTCTGAGGAGTTCCCAGTACATTATCCTTTCCCTTGTGGAATTACCTTAACAAGCTCCAGCTTTTTTATTTTCAGAAGGTTTACTCCCTGATATACAGCTGCCTACCCCCTTCGTAAGTGCAGGTCCTAAATGAGCTTTTTTCTCTGTTCCCTCACCACAATCCAGATTCTTTTGGGGAGTTACCAGTACAGTAACCATACCAGGAAGTACTTAATTTAATAAGCTACTGCTTTTCTTAATCTCAGTGGAGATATTTACTGATAAACAGGTACCTACGCAGCATGTTAATGTCGTTCCTAAATGAGCTTTTATCTCTCTCACCTCACCACAAATCAGATTCTTCTGAGTAGTTCCCAGTACACTATCCTTTCCCCTGTGTAATTACCTTAACAAGCTCCAGCTGTTTTTATTCTCAGGTTTGCTCCCTGATATACAGCTGCCTACACCCTTCGTAAGTGCAGGTCCTAAATGAGCTTTTTTCTCTGTTGCCTCACCACAATCCAGATTCTTTTGGGGAGTTACCAGAACAGTAACCATACCAGGAGGTACTTAATTTATTAAGCTACTGTTTTTCTTAATCTCAGTGGAGATATTTACTGATAAACAGCTACCTACGCAGCATATTCATGTCGTTCCTAAATGAGCTTTTATCTCGCTCCCCTCACCACAAATCAGATTCTTCTGAGGAGTTCCCAGTACATTACCCTTTCCCCAGTGTAATTACCTTAACAAGCTCCAGCTGTTTTTATTCTCAGAAGGTTTACTCCCTGATACACAGCTGCCTACCCCCTTCATAAGTGCAGGTCCTAAATGAGCTTTTTTCTCTGTTCCCTCACCACAATCCAGATTCTTTTCGGGAGTTACGAGTACAGTCACCATACCAGGAAGTACTTAATTTATTAAACTACTGCTTTTCTTAATCTCAGTGGAGATATTTACTGATAAACAGCTACGTACACAGCATGTTCATGTCGTTCCTAAATGAGCTTTTATCTCTCTCCCCTCACCACAAATCAGATTCTTCTGAGGAGTTCCCAGTACATTATCCTTTCCCCTGTGTAATTACCTTAACAAGCTCCAGCTTTTTTTATGTTCAGAAGGTTTACTCCCTGATATACAGCTGCATACCCCCTTCGTAAGGGCAGGTCATAAATGAGCTTTTTTCTCTGTTCCCTCACCACAATCCAGATGCTTTTGGGGAGTTACCAGTACAGTAACCATACCAGGAAGTACTTAATTTATTAAGCTACTGCTTTTCTTAATCTCAGTGGAGATATTTACTGATAAACAGCTACCTACGCAGTCTGTTCATGTCGTTCCTAAATGATCTTTTATCTCTCTCCCTCACCACAAATCAGATTTTTCTGAGGATTTCCCAGTACATTATCCTTCCCCCTGTGTAATTACATTAACAAGCTCCAGCTGTTTTTATTCTCAGAAGGTTTACTCCCTGATATACAGCTGCCTACCACCTTCGTAAGTGCAGGTCCTAAATGAGCTTTTTTCTCAGTTCCCTCACCACAATCCAGATTCTTTTGGGGAGTTACCAGTACAGTAACCATACCATGAAGAACTTAATTTATTAAGCTACTGCTTTTCTTAATCTCATTGGAGATATTTACTGATACAGCTGCCTACCCCCTTCGTAAGTGCAGGTCCTAAATGAGCTTTTTTCTCTGTTCCTTCACCACAATCCAGATTCTTTTGGGGAGTTACCAGTACAGTCACCATACCAGGAAGTACTTAATTTATTAAGCTACTGCTTTTCTTAATCTCAGTGGAGATATTAACTGATAAACAGCTACCTACGCAGCATGTTCATGTCGTTCCTAAATGAGCTTTTATCTCTCTCCCCTCACCACAAATCAGATTCTTCTGAGGAGTTCCCAGTACATTATCCTTTCCCCTGTGTAATTACCTTAACAAGCTCCAGCTGTTTTTATTCTCAGATGGTTTACTCCATGATATACAGCTGCCTAACCCCTTCGTAAGTGCAGGTCCTAAATGAGCTTTTTTCTCTGTTCCCTCAACCACAATCCAGATTCTTTTGGGGAGTTACCAGTACAGTAACCATACCAGGAAGTACTTAATTTATTAAGCTACTGCTTTTCTTAATCTCAGTGGAGATATTAACTGATAAACAGCTACCTACGCAGCATGTTCATGTCGTTCCTAAATGAGCTTTTATCTCTCTCCCCTCACCACAAATCAGATTCTTCTGAGGAGTTCCCAGTACATTATCCTTTCCCCTGTGTAATTACCTTAACAAGCTCCAGCTGTTTTTGTTCTCAGAAGGTTTACTCCCTGATATACAGCTGCCTACCCCCTTCGTAAGTGCAGGTCCTAAATGAGCTTTTTTCTCTGTTCCCTCATCACAATCCAGATTCTTTTGGCTAGTTACCAGTACAGTGTCCATACCAGGAAGTACTTAATTTATTAAGCTACTGCTTTTCTTAATCCCATGGAGATATTTACTGATAAACAGCTACATACGCAGAACATTCATGTCGTTCCTAAATGAGCTTTTATCTCTCTCCCCTCACCACAAATCAGATTCTTCTGAAGAGTTCCCAGTACATGATCCTTTCCCCTGTGTAATTACCTTAACAAACTCCAGCTGTTTTTATTCTCAGAAGGTTTACTCCCTGATATACAGCTACCTACCCCCTTCGTAAGTGCAGGTCCTAAATGAGCTTTTTTCTCTGTTCCCTCACCACAATCCATATTCTTTTGGGGAGTTACCAGTACAGTAACCATTCCAGGAAGTACTTAATTTATTAAGCTACTGCTTTTCTAAATCTCAAGGGAGATATTTACTGATAAACAGCTACCTACGCAGCATGTTCATGTCGTTCCTACATGAGCTTTTTTCTCTCTCCATTCACGACAAATCAGATTCTTCTGAGGAGTTCCCAGTACATTATCCTTTCCCCTGTGTAATTACCTTAAAAAGCTCCAGCTGTTTTTATTCTCAGAAGGTTTACTCCCTGATGTACAGCTGTCTACCCCCTTCGTAAGTGCAGGTCCTAAATGAGCTTTTTTCTCTGTTCCCTCACCACAATCCAGATTCTTTTGGGGAGTTACCAGTACAGTAACCATACCATTAAGTACTTAATTTATTAAGCTACTGGTTTTCGTAATCTCAGTGGAGATATTTACTGATAAACAGCTACCTACGCAGCATGATCATGTCGTTCCTAAATGAGCTTTTGTCTCTCTCCCCTCACCACAAATCAGATTCTTCTGAGGAGTTCCCAGTACATTATCCTTTCCCCTGTGTAATTACCTTAAAAAGCTCCAGCTGTTTATATTCTCAGAAGGTTTACTCACTGATATACTGCTGCCTACCCCCTTCGTAAGTGTAGGTCCTAAATGAGCATTGTTCTCTGTTCCCTCACCACAATCCAGATTCTTTTGGGGAGTTACCAGTACAGTAACCATACCAGGAAGTACTTAATTTATTAATCTACTGCTTTTCTTAATCTCAGTGGAGATATTTACTGATAAACAGCTACCTACGCAGCATGTTCATGTCGTTCCTAAATGAGCTTTTATCTCTCTCCCCTCACCACAAATCAGATTCTTCTGAGGAGTTCCCAGTACATTATCCTTTCCCCTGTGTAATTACCTTAACAAGCTCCAGCTGTTTTTATTCTCAGAAGGTTTACTCCCTGATATACAGCTGCCTACCCCCTTCGTAAGTGCAGGTCCTAAATGAGCTTTTTTCTCTGTTCCCTCACCACAGTCCAGATTCTTTTGGGGAGTTACCAGTACAGTAACCATACCAGGAAGTACTTAATTTATTAAGCTACTGCTTTTCTTAATCTCAGTGGAGATATTTACTGATAAACAGCTACCAACGCAGCATGTTCATGTCGTTCCTAAATGAGCTTTTATCTCTCTCCCCTCACCACAAATCAGATTCTCCTGAGGAGTTCCCAGTACATTATACTTTCCCCTGGGTAATTTCCTTAACATGCTCCAGCTGTTTTTATTCTCAGAAGGTTTACTCCCTGATATACAGCTGCCTACCCCCTTCGTAAGTGCAGGTCCTCAATGAGCTTTTTTCTCTGTTCCGTCACTACAATTCAGATTCTTTTGGGGAGTTACCAGTACAGTAACCATACCAGGAAGTACTTAATTTATTAAGCTACTGCTTTTCTTAATCTCAGTGGTGATATTTTCTGATAATCAGTTACCTAAGCAGCATGTTCATGTCGTTCCTAAATGAGCTTTTATCTCTCTCCCCTCACCACAAATCAGATTCATCTGAGGAGTTCCCAGTACATTATCCTTTCCCCTGTGTAATTACCTTAACAAGCTCCAGCTGTTTTTATTCTCAGAAGGTTTACTCCCTGATATATAGCTGCCTACCCCCTTCGTAAGTGCAGGTCCTAAAAGAGCTTTTTTCTCTGTTCCCTCAGCACAATCCAGATTCTTTTGGGGAGTTACCAGTACAGTAACCATACCAGGAAGTACTTAATTTATTAAGCTACTGCTTTAATTAATCTCAGTGGAGATATTTACTGATAAACAGCTACCTACGCAGTCTGTTCATGTCGTTCCTAAATGATCTTTTATCTCTCTCCCCTCACCACAAATCAGATTTTTCTGAGGATTTCCCAGTACATTATCCTTCCCCCTGTGTAATTACATTAACAAGCTCCAGCTGTTTTTATTCTCAGAAGGTTTACTCCCTGATATACAGCTGCCTACCACCTTCGTAAGTGCAGGTCCTAAATGAGCTTTTTTCTCAGTTCCCTCACCACAATCCAGATTCTTTTGGGGAGTTACCAGTACAGTAACCATACCATGAAGAACTTAATTTATTAAGCTACTGCTTTTCTTAATCTCATTGGAGATATTTACTGATACAGCTGCCTACCCCCTTCGTAAGTGCAGGTCCTAAATGAGCTTTTTTCTCTGTTCCTTCACCACAATCCAGATTCTTTTGGGGAGTTACCAGTACAGTCACCATACCAGGAAGTACTTAATTTATTAAGCTACTGCTTTTCTTAATCTCAGTGGAGATATTAACTGATAAACAGCTACCTACGCAGCATGTTCATGTCGTTCCTAAATGAGCTTTTATCTCTCTCCCCTCACCACAAATCAGATTCTTCTGAGGAGTTCCCAGTACATTATCCTTTCCCCTGTGTAATTACCTTAACAAGCTCCAGCTGTTTTTATTCTCAGATGGTTTACTCCATGATATACAGCTGCCTAACCCCTTCGTAAGTGCAGGTCCTAAATGAGCTTTTTTCTCTGTTCCCTCAACCACAATCCAGATTCTTTTGGGGAGTTACCAGTACAGTAACCATACCAGGAAGTACTTAATTTATTAAGCTACTGCTTTTCTTAATCTCAGTGGAGATATTAACTGATAAACAGCTACCTACGCAGCATGTTCATGTCGTTCCTAAATGAGCTTTTATCTCTCTCCCCTCACCACAAATCAGATTCTTCTGAGGAGTTCCCAGTACATTATCCTTTCCCCTGTGTAATTACCTTAACAAGCTCCAGCTGTTTTTGTTCTCAGAAGGTTTACTCCCTGATATACAGCTGCCTACCCCCTTCGTAAGTGCAGGTCCTAAATGAGCTTTTTTCTCTGTTCCCTCATCACAATCCAGATTCTTTTGGCTAGTTACCAGTACAGTGTCCATACCAGGAAGTACTTAATTTATTAAGCTACTGCTTTTCTTAATCCCATGGAGATATTTACTGATAAACAGCTACATACGCAGAACATTCATGTCGTTCCTAAATGAGCTTTTATCTCTCTCCCCTCACCACAAATCAGATTCTTCTGAAGAGTTCCCAGTACATGATCCTTTCCCCTGTGTAATTACCTTAACAAACTCCAGCTGTTTTTATTCTCAGAAGGTTTACTCCCTGATATACAGCTACCTACCCCCTTCGTAAGTGCAGGTCCTAAATGAGCTTTTTTCTCTGTTCCCTCACCACAATCCATATTCTTTTGGGGAGTTACCAGTACAGTAACCATTCCAGGAAGTACTTAATTTATTAAGCTACTGCTTTTCTAAATCTCAAGGGAGATATTTACTGATAAACAGCTACCTACGCAGCATGTTCATGTCGTTCCTACATGAGCTTTTTTCTCTCTCCATTCACGACAAATCAGATTCTTCTGAGGAGTTCCCAGTACATTATCCTTTCCCCTGTGTAATTACCTTAAAAAGCTCCAGCTGTTTTTATTCTCAGAAGGTTTACTCCCTGATGTACAGCTGTCTACCCCCTTCGTAAGTGCAGGTCCTAAATGAGCTTTTTTCTCTGTTCCCTCACCACAATCCAGATTCTTTTGGGGAGTTACCAGTACAGTAACCATACCATTAAGTACTTAATTTATTAAGCTACTGGTTTTCGTAATCTCAGTGGAGATATTTACTGATAAACAGCTACCTACGCAGCATGTTCATGTCGTTCCTAAATGAGCTTTTGTCTCTCTCCCCTCACCACAAATCAGATTCTTCTGAGGAGTTCCCAGTACATTATCCTTTCCCCTGTGTAATTACCTTAAAAAGCTCCAGCTGTTTATATTCTCAGAAGGTTTACTCACTGATATACTGCTGCCTACCCCCTTCGTAAGTGTAGGTCCTAAATGAGCATTGTTCTCTGTTCCCTCACCACAATCCAGATTCTTTTGGGGAGTTACCAGTACAGTAACCATACCAGGAAGTACTTAATTTATTAATCTACTGCTTTTCTTAATCTCAGTGGAGATATTTACTGATAAACAGCTACCTACGCAGCATGTTCATGTCGTTCCTAAATGAGCTTTTATCTCTCTCCCCTCACCACAAATCAGATTCTTCTGAGGAGTTCCCAGTACATTATCCTTTCCCCTGTGTAATTACCTTAACAAGCTCCAGCTGTTTTTATTCTCAGAAGGTTTACTCCCTGATATACAGCTGCCTACCCCCTTCGTAAGTGCAGGTCCTAAATGAGCTTTTTTCTCTGTTCCCTCACCACAGTCCAGATTCTTTTGGGGAGTTACCAGTACAGTAACCATACCAGGAAGTACTTAATTTATTAAGCTACTGCTTTTCTTAATCTCAGTGGAGATATTTACTGATAAACAGCTACCAACGCAGCATGTTCATGTCGTTCCTAAATGAGCTTTTATCTCTCTCCCCTCACCACAAATCAGATTCTCCTGAGGAGTTCCCAGTACATTATACTTTCCCCTGGGTAATTTCCTTAACATGCTCCAGCTGTTTTTATTCTCAGAAGGTTTACTCCCTGATATACAGCTGCCTACCCCCTTCGTAAGTGCAGGTCCTCAATGAGCTTTTTTCTCTGTTCCGTCACTACAATTCAGATTCTTTTGGGGAGTTACCAGTACAGTAACCATACCAGGAAGTACTTAATTTATTAAGCTACTGCTTTTCTTAATCTCAGTGGTGATATTTTCTGATAATCAGTTACCTAAGCAGCATGTTCATGTCGTTCCTAAATGAGCTTTTATCTCTCTCCCCTCACCACAAATCAGATTCATCTGAGGAGTTCCCAGTACATTATCCTTTCCCCTGTGTAATTACCTTAACAAGCTCCAGCTGTTTTTATTCTCAGAAGGTTTACTCCCTGATATATAGCTGCCTACCCCCTTCGTAAGTGCAGGTCCTAAAAGAGCTTTTTTCTCTGTTCCCTCAGCACAATCCAGATTCTTTTGGGGAGTTACCAGTACAGTAACCATACCAGGAAGTACTTAATTTATTAAGCTACTGCTTTAATTAATCTCAGTGGAGATATTTACTGATAAACAGCTACCTACGCAGCATGTTCATGTCGTTCCTAAATGAGCTTTTATCTCTCTCCCCTCACCACAAATGAGACTCTTCTGAGGAGTTCCCAGTACATTATCCTTTCCCCTGTGTAATTACCTTAACAAGCTCCAGCTGTTTTTATTCTCAGAAGGTTTACTCCCTGATATAGAGCTGCCTACCCCCTTCGTAAGTGCACGTCCTAAATGAGCTTTTTTCTCTGTTCCCACACCACAATCTAGATTCTTTTGGGGAGTTACCAGTACAGTAACCATACCAGAAAGTACTTAATTTATTAAGCTACTTCTTTTCTTAATCTCAGTGGAGATATTTACTGATTAACAGCTACCTATGCAGCATGTTCATGTTGTTCCTAAATGAGCTTTTATCTCTCTCCCCTCACCACAATTCAGATTCTTCTGAGGAGTTCCCAGTACATTATTCTTTCCCCTGTGTAATTACCTTAACAAGCTCCAGCTGCTTTTATTCTCAGAAGGTTTACTCCCTGATATACAGCTGCCTAACCCCTTCGTAAGTGCAGGTCGTAAATGAGCTTTTTTCTCTGTTCCCTCACCACAATCCAGATTCTTTTGCGGAGTTACCAGTACAGTAACCATACCAGGAAGTACTTAATTTATTAATCTACTGCTTTTCTTAATCACAGTGGAGATATTTACTGATAAACAGCTACCTACGCAGCATGTTCATGTCGCTCCTATATGAGCTTTTATCTCTCTTCCCTCACCACGAATCAGATTCTTCTGAGGAGTTCCCAGTACATTATCCTTTCCCATGTGTAATTATCTTAACAAGCTCCAGCTGTTTTTATTCTCAGAAGGTTTACTCCCTGATATACAGCTGCCTACCCCCTTCGTAAGTGCAGGTCCTAAATGAGCTTTTTTCTCTGTTCCCTCACCACAATCCAGATTCTTTTGGGGAGTTACCAGTACAGTAACCATACCAGGAAGTACTTAATTTATTAAGCTACTGCTTTTCTTAATCTCAGTGGAGATATTTACTGATAAACAGCTACATACGCAGCATGTTCATGTCGTTCCTAAATGAGCTTTTATCTCTCTCCCCTCACCACAAATCAGATTCTTCTGAGGAGTTCCCAGTACATTATCCTTTCCCCTGTGTAATTACCTTAACAAGCTCCAGCTGTTTTTATTCTCAGAAGGTTTACTCCCTGATATACAGCTGCCTACCGCCTTCGTAAGTGCAGGTCCCAAATGAGCTTTTTTCTCTGTTCCCTCACCACAATCCAGATTCTTTTGGGCAGTTACCAGTACAGTAACCATACCAGGAAGTACTTAATTTATTAAGCTACTGCTTTTCTTAATCTCAGTGGAGATATTTACTGATAAACAGCTACCTACGCAGTATGTTCATGTCGTTCCTAACTGAGCTTTTATCTCTCTCATCTCACCACAAATCAGATTCTTCTGAGGAGTTCCCAGTACATTATCCTTTCCCCTGTGTAATTACCTTAACAAGCTCCAGCTGTTTTTATTCTCAGAAGGTTTACTCCCTGATATACAGCTGCCTACCACCTTCATAAGTGCAGGTCCTAAATGAGCTTTTTTCTCAGTTCCCTCACCACAATCCAGATTCTTTTGGGGAGTTACCAGTACAGTCACCATACCAGGAAGTACTTAATTTATTAAGCTACTGCTTTTCTTAATCTCATTGGAGATATTTACTGATAAACAGCTACGTACGCAGCATATTCATGTCGTTCGTAAATGAGCTTTTATCTCTCTCCCCTCACCACAAATCAGATTCTTCGGAGGAGTTCCCAATACATTATCCTTTCCCCTGTGTAATTACCTTAACAAGCTCCAGCTGTTTTTATTCTCAGAAGGTTTACTCCCTGATATACAGCTGCCAACCTCTTCGAAAGTGCAGGTCCTAAATGAGCTTTTTTCTCTGTTCCCTCACCACAATCCAGATTCTTTTGCGGAGTTACCAGTACAGGAACCATACCAGGAAGTACTTAATTTATTAAGCTACTGCTTTTCTTAATCTCAGTAGAGATATTTACTGATAAACAGCTACCTACGCAGCACGTTCATGTCGTTCCTAAATGAGCTTTTATCTATCTCCCCTCACCACAAATCAGATTGTTCTGAGGATTTCCTAGTACATTATCCTTTCCCCGGTGTAATTACCTTAACAAGCTCCAACTGTTTTTATTCTCAGAAGGTTTACTCCCTGATATACAGCTGCCTACCCCCTTCAGAGGTGCAGGTCCTAAATGAGCTTTTTTCTCTGTTCCCTCACCACAATCCAGATTCTTTTGGGGAGTTACCAGTACAGTAACCATACCAGGAAGTACTTAATTTATTAAGCTACTGCTTTTCTTAATCTCAGTGGAGATATTTACTGATAAACAGCTACATACGCAGCATGTTCATGTCGTTCCTAAATGAGCTTTTATCTCTCTCCCCTCACCACAAATCAGATTCTTCTGAGGAGTTCCCAGTACATTATCCTTTCCCCTGTGTAATTACCTTAACAAGCTCCAGCTGTTTTTATTCTCAGAAGGTTTACTCCCTGATATACAGCTGCCTACCGCCTTCGTAAGTGCAGGTCCCAAATGAGCTTTTTTCTCTGTTCCCTCACCACAATCCAGATTCTTTTGGGCAGTTACCAGTACAGTAACCATACCAGGAAGTACTTAATTTATTAAGCTACTGCTTTTCTTAATCTCAGTGGAGATATTTACTGATAAACAGCTACCTACGCAGTATGTTCATGTCGTTCCTAACTGAGCTTTTATCTCTCTCATCTCACCACAAATCAGATTCTTCTGAGGAGTTCCAGTACATTATCCTTTCCCCTGTGTAATTACCTTAACAAGCTCCAGCTGTTTTTATTCTCAGAAGGTTTACTCCCTGATATACAGCTGCCTACCACCTTCATAAGTGCAGGTCCTAAATGAGCTTTTTTCTCAGTTCCCTCACCACAATCCAGATTCTTTTGGGGAGTTACCAGTACAGTCACCATACCAGGAAGTACTTAATTTATTAAGCTACTGCTTTTCTTAATCTCATTGGAGATATTTACTGATAAACAGCTACGTACGCAGCATATTCATGTCGTTCGTAAATGAGCTTTTATCTCTCTCCCCTCACCACAAATCAGATTCTTCGGAGGAGTTCCCAATACATTATCCTTTCCCCTGTGTAATTACCTTAACAAGCTCCAGCTGTTTTTATTCTCAGAAGGTTTACTCCCTGATATACAGCTGCCAACCTCTTCGAAAGTGCAGGTCCTAAATGAGCTTTTTTCTCTGTTCCCTCACCACAATCCAGATTCTTTTGCGGAGTTACCAGTACAGGAACCATACCAGGAAGTACTTAATTTATTAAGCTACTGCTTTTCTTAATCTCAGTGAGATATTTACTGATAACAGCTACCAACGCAGCACGTTCATGTCGTTCCTAAATGAGCTTTTATCTATCTCCCCTCACCACAAATCAGATTGTTCTGAGGATTTCCCAGTACATTATCCTTTCCCCGGTGTAATTACCTTAACAAGCTCCAACTGTTTTTATTCTCAGAAGGTTTACTCCCTGATATACAGCTGCCTACCCCCTTCAGAGGTGCAGGTCCTAAATGAGCTTTTTTCTCTGTTCCCTCACCACAATCCAGATTCTTTTGGGGAGTTACCAGTACAGTAACCATACCAGGAAGTACTTAATTTATTAAGCTACTGCTTTTCTTAATCTCAGTGGAGATATTTACTGATAAACAGCTACCTAAGCAGCATGTTCATGTCGTTCCTAAATGAGCTTTTATCTCTCTCCCCTCACCACAAATCAGATTCTTCTGAGGAGTTCCCAGTACATTATCCTTTCCCCTGTGTAATTACCTTAACAATCTCCAGCTGTTTTTATTCTCAGAAGGTTTACTCCCTGATATACAGCTGCCTACCCCATTCGTAAGTGCAGGTCCTAAATGAGCTTTTTTCTCTGTTCCCTCACCACAATCCAGATTCTTTTGGGGAGTTACCAGTACAGTAACCATACCAGGAAGTACTTAATTTATTAAGCTACTGCTTTTCTTAATCTCAGTGGAGATATTTACTGATAAACAGCTACCTACGCAGCATGTTCATGTCGTTCCTAAATGAGCTTTTATCTCTCTCCCCTCACCACAAATCAGATTCTTCTGAGGAGTTCCCAGTACATTATCCTTTCCCCTGTGTAATTACCTTAACAAGCTCCAGCTGTTTTTATTCTCAGAAGGTTTACTCCCTGATATACAGCTGCCTACCCCCTTCGTAAGTGCAGGTCCTAAATGAGCTTTTTTCTCTGTTCCCTCACCACAATCCAGATTCTTTTGGGGAGTTACCAGTACAGTAACCATACCAGGAAGTACTTAATTTATTAAGCTACTGCTTTTCTTAATCTCAGTGGAGATATTTACTGATAAACAGCTACCTACGCAGCATGTTCATGTCGTTCCTAAATGAGCTTTTATCTCTCTCCCTCACCACAAATCAGATTCTTCTGAAGAGTTCCAGTACATTATCCTTTCCCCTGTGTAATTACCTTAACAGCTCCAGCTCTTTTTATTCTCAGAAGGTTTACTCCCTGATATACAACTGTCTACCCCCTTCGTAAGTGCAGGTCCTAAATGAGCTTTTTTCTCTGTTCCCTCACCACAATCCAGATTCTTTTGGGGAGTTACCAGTACAGTATCCATACCAGGAAGTACTTAAGTTATTAAGCTACTGCTTTTCTTAATCTCAGTGGAGATATTTACTGATAAACAACTACATACACAGCATGTTCATGTCGTTCCTAAAAGAGCTTTTATCTCTCTCCCCTCAACACAAATCAGATTCTTCTGAGGAGTTCCCAGTACATTGTCCTTTCCCCTGTGTAATTACCTTAACAAGCTCCAGCTGCTTTTATTCTCAGAAGGTTTACTCCCTGATATACAGCTGCCTACCCCCTTCGTAAGTGCAGTTCTTAAATGAGCTTTTTTCTCTGTTCCCTCACCACAATCCAGATTCTTTTGCGGAGTTACCAGTACAGTAACCATACCAGGAAGTACTTAATTTATTAAGCTACTGCTTTTCTTAGTCTCAGTGGATTTATTTACTGATAATCAGCTACCAACGCAGCATGTTCATGTCGTTCCTAAATGAGCTTTTATCTCTCTCCGCTCACCATAAATCAGATTCTTCTGAGGAGTTCCCAGTACATTATCCTTTCCCCTGTGTAATTAGCTTAACAATCTACAGCTGTTTTTATTCTCAGAAGGTTTACTCCCTGATATATAGCTGCCTACCCCATTCGTAAGTGCAGGTAATAAATGAGCTTTTTTCTCTGTTCCCTCACCACAATCCAGATTCTTTTGGGGAGTTACCAGTACAGTAACCATACCAGAAATTACTTAATTTATTAAGCTACTGCTTTTCTTAATCTCAGTGGAGATATTTACTGATAAACAGCTACCTACGCAGCATGTTCATGTCGTTCCTAAATGAGCTTTTATCTCTCTCCCCTCACCACGAATCAGATTCTTCTGAGGAGTTCCCAGTACATTATCCTTTCCCCTGTGTAATTACCTTAACAAGCTCCAGCTGTTTTTATTCTCAGAAGGTTTACTCCCTGATATACAGCTGCCTACCCCCTTCGTAAGTGCAGGTCCTAAAAGAGCTTTTTTCTCTGTTCCCTCACCACAATCCAGATTCTTTTGGGGAGTTACCAGTACAGTAACCATACCAGTAAGTACTTAATTTATTAATCTACTGCTTTAATTAATCTCAGTGGAGATATTTACTGATAAACAGCTACCTACGCTGCATGTTCATGTCGTTCCTAAATGAGCTTTTATCTCTCTCCCTCACCACAAATCAGATTCTTCTGAGGAGTTCCCAGTACATTGTCCTTTCCCCTGGGTAATTTCTTTAACATGCTCCAGCTGTTTTTATTCTCAGAAGGTTTACTCCCTTATATACAGCTGCCTACCCCCTTCGTAAGTGCAGGTCCTAAATGAGCTTTTTTCTCTGTTGCCTCACCACAATCCAGATTCTTTTGGGGAGTTACCAGAACAGTAACCATACCAGGATGTACTTAATTTATTAAGCTACTGTTTTTCTTAATCTCAGTGGAGATATTTACTGATAAACAGCTATCTACGCAGCATATTCATGTCGTTCCTAAATGAGCTTTTATCTCGCTCCCATCACCACAAATCAGATTCTTCTGAGGAGTTCCCAGTACATTATCCTTTCCCCAGTGTAATTACCTTAACAAGCTCCAGCTGTTTTTATTCTCAGAAGGTTTACTCCCTGATATACAGCTGCCTACCCCCTTCATAAGTCCAGGTCCTAAATGAGCTTTTTTCTCTGTTCCCTCACCACAATCCAGATTCTTTTGGGGAGTTACGAGTACAGTCACCATACCAGGAAGTACTTAATTTATTAAACTACTGCTTTTCTTAATCTCAGTGGAGATATTTACTGATAAACTGCTACGTACACAGCATGTTCATTTCGTTCCTAAATGAGCTTTTATCTCTCTCCCCTCACCACAAATCAGATTCTTCTGAGGAGTTCCCAGTACATTATCCTTTCCCTTGTGTAATTACCTTAACAAGCTCCAGCTTTTTTTATGTTCAGAAGGTTTACTCCCTGATATACAGCTGCATAGCCCCCTTCGTAAGGGCAGGTCATAAATGAGCTTTTTTCTCTGTTCCCTCACCACAATCCAGATGCTTTTGGGGAGTTACCAGTACAGTAACCATACCAGGAAGTACTTAATTTATTAAGCTACTGCTTTTCTTAATCTCAGTGGAGATATTAACTGATAAACAGCTACCTACGCAGCATGTTCATGTAGTTCCTAAATGAGCTTTTATCTCTCTCCCCTCACCACAAATCAGATTCTTCTGAGGAGTTCCCAGTACATTATCCTTTCCCCTGTGTAATTACCTTAACAAGCTCCAGCTGTTTTTATTCTCAGATGGTTTACTCCCTGATATACAGCTGCCTAACCCCTTCGTAAGTGCAGGTCCTAAATGAGCTTTTTTCTCTGTTCCCTCACCACAATCCAGATTCTTTTGGGGAGTTACCAGTACAGTAAACCATACCAGGAAGTACTTAATTTATTAAGCTACTGCTTTTCTTAATCTCAGTGGAGATATTAACTGATAAACAGCTACCTACGCAGCATGTTCATGTCGTTCCTAAATGAGCTTTTATCTCTCTCCCTCACCACAAATCAGATTCTTCTGAGGAGTTCCCAGTACATTATCCTTTCCCCTGTGTAATTACCTTAAGAAGCTCCAGCTGTTTTTGTTCTCAGAAGGTTTACTCCCTGATATACAGCTGCCTACCCCCTTCGTAAGTGCAGGTCCTAAATGAGCTTTTTTCTCTGTTCCCTCATCACAATCCAGATTCTTTTGGCTAGTTACCAGTACAGTGTCCATACCAGGAAGTACTTAATTTATTAAGCTACTGCTTTTCTTAATCTCAGTGGAGATATTTAATGATGAACAGGTACCTATGCAGCATGTTCATGTCGTTCCTAAATGAGCTTTTATCTCTCTCCCCTCACCACGAATCAGATTCTTCTGAGGAGTTCCCAGTACATTATCCTTTCCCCTGTGTAATCACCTTAACAAGCTCCAGCTGTTTTTGTTCTCAGAAGGTTTACTCCCTGATATACAGCTGCCTACCCCCTTCGTAAGTGCTGGTCCTAAATGAGCTATTTTCTATGTTCCCTCACCACAATCCAGATTCTTTTGGGGAGTTACCAGTACAGTAACCATACCAGGAAGTACTTAATTTATTAAGTTACTCCTTTTCTTAATCTCAGTGGAGAGATTTACTGATAAACAGCTACCTACGCAGCATGTTCATGTCGTTCCTAAATGAGCTTTTATCTCTCTCCCCTCACCACAAAACAGTTTCTTCTGAGGAGTTCCCAGTACATTATCCTTTCCCCTGTGTAATTACCTTAACAAGCTCCAGCTGTTTTTATTCTCAGAAGGTTTACTCCCTGATATACAGCTGCCTACCCCCTTCGTAAGTGCAGGTCCTAAATGAGCTTTTTTCTCTGTTCCCTCACCACAATCCAGATTCTTTTGGGGAGTTACCAGTACAGTAACCATACCAGGAAGTACTTAATTTATTAAGCTACTGCTTTTCTTAACATCAGTGGAGATATTTACTGATAAACAGCTACCTACGCAGCATGTTCATGTCGTTCCTAAATGAGCTATTATCTCTCCCTTCACCACAAATCAGATTCTTCTGAGGAGTTCCCAGTACATTATCCTTTCCCCTGTGTAATTACCTTAACAAGCTCCAGCTGTTTTTATTCTCAGAAGGTTTACTCCCTGATATACAGCTGCCTACCCCCTTCGTAAGTGCAGGTCCTAAATGAGCTTTTTTCTCTGTTCCCTCACCACAATCCAGATTCTTTTGGGGAGTTACCAGTACAGTAACCATACCAGTAAGTACTTAATTTATTAAGCTACTGCTTTTCTTAATCTCAGTGGAGATATTTACTGATAAACAGCTACCTATGCAGCATGTTCATGTCGTTCCTAAATGAGCTTTTATCTCTCTCCCCTCACCACAAATCAGATTCTTCTGAGGAGTTCCCAGTACATTATCCTTTCCCCTGTGTAATTACCTTAACAAGCTCCAGCTGTTTTTATTCTCAGAAGGTTTACTCCCTGATATACAGCTGCCTACCCCCTTCGTAAGTGCAGGTCCTAAATGAGCTTTTTTCTCTGATCCCTCACCACAGTACAGATTCTTTTGGGGAGTTACCAGTACAGTAACCATACCAGGAAGTACTTAATGTATTAAGCTACTGCTTTTATTAATCTCAGTGGAAATATTTATTGATAAACAGCTACATATGCAGCATGTTCATGTCGTTCCTAAATGAGCTTTTATCTCTCTCCCCTCACCACAAATCAGATTCTTCTGACGAGTTCCCAGTACATTATCCTTTCCCCTGTGTAATTACCTTAACAAGCACCAGCTGTTTTTATTCTCAGAAGGTTTACTCCCTGATATACAGTTGCCTACCCCGGTCGTAAGTGCAGGTAATAAATGAGCTTTTTTCTCTGTTCCCTCATCACAATCCAGATTCTTTTGGGGAGTTACCAGTACAGTAACCATACCAGAAATTACTTAATTTATTAAGCTACTGCTTTTCTTAATCTCAGTGGAGATATTTACTGATAAACAGCTACCTACGCAGCATGTTCATGTCGTTCCTAAATGAGCTTTTATCTCTCTCCCCTCACCACGAATCAGATTCTTCTGAGGAGTTCCCAGTACATTATCCTTTCCCCTGTGTAATTACCTTAACAAGCTCCAGCTGTTTTTATTCTCAGAAGGTTTACTCCCTGATATACAGCTGCCTACCCCCTTCGTAAGTGCAGGTCCTAAAAGAGCTTTTTTCTCTGTTCCCTCACCACAATCCAGATT
>NW_025960796.1:0-20000 GCF_023159225.1 Perognathus longimembris pacificus | reverse complement strand
TGGAAGTTTTTTTTTATATGATTTTAACTAAGCACCACAATTCGTTAAGGGAAAAATGAAATCTCTCTTGGAGTTCCAATTATCTATATAGATAGATATAGTGATTGAGAGATAGAGATATAAAGATATGTTAAGAAGTTTCTCGCCTTTTAAGACATAAAGACAATAAGCTTAAAAACAAATTTTATTAGAAACCATACTATCTGTAAAAAAAAGAGCCAGTAAAATGAAGTATTAAATAATTGAAAAAAAATACTAAAAACTGAAATTCCCTCTGGTGTTTTCCTATGAATTATTAATCTATTAGATTTAGAAATGAATCAATTCTCACCTTTAAATCATAGTAAAGGATAAGTGATTACTACTCCTTTTTAAGTTCTTAGAAAATGATACGTAAGTCGAAGGAATGAAATTGTTGTCATGCTATCCCTTCATCTAGCCCTCCTGAATCAACTAAGGGCATGTCACTTTACTTTGTGTGATCACCTCAACCACAAGCTACACTGAGAATACTAGCCCTGGAAACTTTTTTTTGCTATTCTCTCCCTGAAAGGTTCTTCAATTGTTCCACTGAGTATTAAGAGTATAAGATTATGGATACCACTCAGAGTGCTATTTATTCATTCATTATTAATTTAGCAAATTCAATTTGTGCTATGTTATGTGCATGGCCTTTTGAAATTACTAAAAATACAATGATGAGGAAAACAAGTTATTCCTATTCTTGTGGACTGTAAACTCTTCTATCAAACAGAAACTCTAGAACAATCTTGCATTAGTCAGGTGATGACCAGTGTTAACTCAAGTTGGAAAAGAAGCTACTCACCCATTCCATTCCACAGTTTAAGGACAAATTGCTGGAAAACTGTTCACAGGAAACTAAACAGGCTGACATGGAGGTTAAGAAGACTGTGATCAGCAACCTCGTAAGTGACCAGGAAGAGAGAAGAACTAACACATTCCTGTTTACATTAAGGATGCTCTTGACCCTTTACAGAAAAGACAACTACACAGAACCTTACCTCTAATAGCATGTGGGTATTACACAGAAAAGGAATGTTCACAGATAACCTCTTGTGTCCCAGAAGTCACATAACAACCCTGAGTATTTCCATATGATACCCTGAGATGCTTTCTTCCACTGTCATTCAATAGCTAGAGTGTATAGCTATCCTAGACATATATGTAACAATAATTTGTGTATTTTCTGTTGCCACTTTATAATCTTAAGTAGGATATCATAAAGTAAAATCAGATTTTCTTGGTTAAAAATATTTTGCTATGTTGTTACAACATTGAATATTCTATGAACTCAGTTTTTTTTAGAATGAATTTAAAATATCTCTATACTAGCTATCCTAGTTGCTTTAAAAGCTCTAAGGACTAGCATTTATAACACATATATTAAAATAAATGGGAAAATCTAGAAGAAATGGATAGATTTCACGAGGCATATAAGCTAGCAAAGCTGAGGCAAGAAGATAAAAATCACTTTAAACAGACCAATAGAAAGCAATGAGATTGAAAAAGTACAGTAGTCTCACCACAAAGAAAAGTCCATGCTCTGAGAGAATCATAGCTGAACTCTGTAAGACCTTTAATAAATAAAGCACTAATATGCAAAAGAAATCCATGAAATATGGAGGCACTAGAAGACTCATTCTATAAAGCCAGCATTACACTTATCTTAAAACTGCATAGAGACCTAACCAAAAAAGGACAACTATAAACCAATTTTTGATTAATATAGACATAAAGTTCCTCAATAATTATTTTCAAACAAAATTCAACAAGAAACAAAAAACACATTTACTATAATTAAGTTGGTTGTACTGTTAATAGGTAGCCTTATTCAATATATGTAAATCAATACAGTACAGTACTAGTATAAAAAATAAGTACCACACAATATTTGAATAGGTGCAGAAAAAAGCCTTTCATAAAACCCAGTAGCATTTTATGATGAAACCTCTGATGGACCTAAGCATATACCTGAACATAGAGTATCTGTGACAAATTTGAAACCATTTTCTTGAAAATTGAAGGGCAATTTTTATTTCATATGTCAATGTTATATCTAAAATATAATCATACGCAAAAAATATACAAGGCCATAAGTATAGACACACCCCAAACACATATTCTAAAGTAAGCATAAGCTGCTAAGGGTTCAAATTGTATAAGTCCTTTGAACAAAATCAATTAACAGGAAGGTGAGCTGCATTTTCCCACAGAAACATAAGACTAAGGGGAGACATTGTACATAAACAGACAAAGGGGAAGAGGAAACAAACACATCATAATATTTAATGTGCATCTCTGAAAAATGAACCAGATAACCTGAGGTAATGGGTACATTTTGGACAATGGGTTGGGGAGGAATGATCAAAAGATAGCTTTGATCAATATGTACTATAAACAATAACTGAAATGTTGCATTGAAATACCTTTGCACAACTACTTAAATTTACTTAAAATTTGATGAATATTTAAAAAGAAATCAAAATGCTATCAGCTAACAGAACCTCTCTAATTATAAGAATGAAGCACATGTACACATTGTGATAGCACAAGACCCAGAATACAACAGCACATAAAAGACATACAGTATTATGCAGACTTTGAATGAGCTATAAACTAAGAAAGTTAAAAAACAAAATCAATATTTTACACACAGAAAACAAAAAGGAAAAAAATCCTTGGTGTAAAAGCTAGTTTCATTTCAAGCACAAGCATAATTATTATGTGGAATATCAAACAGGGTACGCGGTGCTTCAAATAAAATAATTTTAAATAACAATTTAGAATCAAAATGTATTTTCTTATATAAATGATTTCCAAGTGAAAAATTATTCAGTCAGACTGAAATTTTACTTAATTCACAATATACCTGAAGACCATAACAACTAGAACTAAAAACCAAAGGTGGCACTTTATTTTAAAAGGAGGCATTTCAGTTTTTAAAAATTTTCAAATGCTTTGAAAAATAAATGAATGCTTTTACTTTGGAGCAATGGGATGAATTCTCATTTTTTTCCCTAGGAAGTACAAGCCAAAATCTCTAGGGGAAAAACTCATAAATCACTTTGCTAAATATTTAAATATATTAATATCTGTGTTGAATAGGGAGATCAAATCTTGAAGAATAAATGTGGTATGGGTATTTGGGGGTTGTTTTTCCTGAATCATGTAACTATCCCGCATATTTAAGTTTCTTTTTATGAGAAAAATCTGATTCCCCCACGTTGCTTTGCTTCTGTGAAGGCACAGTGTGCAAGCCTATATAACTCTCTCTTAGACAGAACTTAGAAGCACGACTTCTATACTGTGATAGTATAGAGGGAGTTTCCATAGCTTTTCTTTTCTTCAAGTTTTCCTTTGTGACAGACTCAATCAAGACAAATGTAAAATTTGTAGTGACGATAAAACCCCTGCATTCTAGCCAAGTATGCTGTACAAAGGTCTGGAAGTATTCAACTGTGCAGAAGTCATAGAGAAAGACAAGGGATCTAGAAAGAATAGCTCCTTATTCTGTGCATAAAATCCTGGGCTTATCATGAGCTGATAACACATGAAATAAACTCAAAGTAGAATAGCAAAGCCACAATAAATGAGTGTAGGAAACAGCCTAGATCTAGACTGTCTTCTTGGTGAAGCACAAACAGAATACAAAGCCTATATACATCTACATAGCACAGTTAAGACTTGAAGACTAAATATCAGAACCACCACCACAGAAGGAAGATTACCCTTGTGATCTAAACTGAACAGTTCATTGGTTTTTTTTCAGGGGATTTTAATAAGACCAAAAAATGTAAAACATATTCAAAATATACAAAACATTAAACAAAATAACCAGGAAAACCTCACCAACTTTCAATCCTGGTACAGACAGGCATAGGGATAATTATGTTGTTTTGATTATTTACAAAATCTTTAAAGGAGCAGTTATTATTACCATGCCTTTCAAGGAAGGAAAAAAAACTCTTGAACACATAAAGATCACTATGCTTATTAAAAAAATTAGAAGCTATGTAAAACAAAAGAATTGAACATCTGAGAATTAAAAATATAGGTAGCAAAGAATATTGAATTTGTGTCTGTGGCACAGGGAAGATAATAATCAGGAGTATGAAAACACTGATGCAGATTAGTTCAAACTATCCTATCTGACCAAGAAATTGGAAAATGAGTAGGAAGAAATGTGAATAGAACCTCTAGATTCATAAGGCAAAATAAAAACTCTAATTTACAAGTATTAGAGTTCTAAAAGAAAAAGAATGAAGAGATTAGTACAGAAAACAAACTTAAAGAAATAATAGTTTCCCTGAATTTTATGGAAGGTACATTATTAACTTACATATTATAAATTGATGAAGACCAACAAAATAAACTCAAATAAATTTAATCACACACCATTTTTAAATTTAAAACAAATCATCAACAGACTTCTGATAACCTTTTATTTCAAAATATTATAGAAATATTTACTATACTGACCCAAATAATCTCTAGCCTTATAAACATGCATACAGTAACCTATCACATATAGGGGAATAGTGATTCAAAAACTAATAATTCTCATCTGACATTACCAAGAAGTACAATGGGAAATTTTAGAAAACTGAAATAAAAGAACTTCCAACTAAAACTATATATCCAGGGAAAATATTCATCATGAATACAGTGAATTTAAGAGACATATTCAGAAGTAAATTAAAATCAAATTCATCAATTTGTAAAGGATGCTGAGGAGTGATGTTGGAAAATAAGTTCTATTTATATACTATTTTATATGTTATATGATATAATTATTGTATACTTGATTTATAATTACATATTACATATACAATATTAAATATGTAATATATACATTTTATTTATATTTTACATGTTTTATTTATATTCTATATTCTCAGAGAAAAATAATAAATTTTAAGCCCCTAAGTAAATATCATAAACCACTTCTACTCACTAAAATATCTAAACTATTGTAATCAAGAGAAATATTAACTCTTTAGAGAGGAGTAAAATTGTATAGCTGTCATAAATGGGTTACATAAGACAAAAATGGTAGCTATATGTTCAACAGAGGGTATACAATAACAATATCTTGAAAGATTTAAATTACCCAATACCTATTAAAGAATAAATAAACTAATTAGTCCCAAAGAAATTGAATTCTGAATGAAAGTTCTCCAAAAAACAAACATACCCATATGTTTTCCTTGGAGAATTCTATCAGTTGATTCTGGCAAAGTAAATACTGAGTAATTTTATAATAAATGATATCAGACTAGTTGGACCTGTATGTTAAAGACACTTGATCTATGCAATATGTAATAGTTACGGTGGCATAAATAAGTATGCTTATGACACTCCAAGGCAGACAAGCTCAATCACACTTTTATCACAGCTTAAGTACTACTATTCAGACAAACATAAATGCTACAGTTGCACCAGAAGACTGCAGGTGCTAATCTTACTAAGTTCAGTTCAGGGATTGACACTGCTGCTGCTATTCTGGTTGTACTACTGTAAAGGGCTATTTCACTGAGGCCAATGATTATTTCATTTGTGAACTCCTTAATAAAAAAAACTTGCTAACTGAATCCAAGTATTAATAAAATATATATATATATATATACAACAGATCTATTACATAAGGGAGTGGGTATAGATTCCTACAATGCAGCATTAAACTATATCATGAGCTGGAAAAACAACCCTTCAACCCTCTACCACAGATAGAAAAGATAACATTGCAATACCCAAACCAAAATATAACCAGAAACACTTTCTGCAACAAAAATGGATGGCAGCAAGTATGACCTGAGGTCAACAAACAGCTGAACTAGGAGGCAGAGAAAGTAGTGTGGAAAGTGGGATATACCTGGACTTTACATTACATTATAATCCTGGTTTTGAAAAGCTATGTGTAACTCCTATACTATCTAAATCCTGACAACACTGAGAATGAGAAAACATTTTCAGGATATTTTCTCTGATTCCCTTCACTGGAAGGGAAAAATTTACATTCCATTTGTTTTCCAAATAAATAAGTTACACAGCTGTATTTCTCAAGAAACTGCAAAAGACTCAAACTTAATTCTAAAATTTGGTTTTCCAGACTCAATTTCTGCATGTGGGGATTTTTTTTTCCATAGGACTTAATGATGAAAAGGGTGACATTGATCGAGCTGCATTGCATTTATAAACTGCTTTGTTGAATGGCAATCATCGTGAAACTTCTTAAATATGACAAAAATATTTTGGGAAATATGTAGATGGAATAATATTAAAGATTAAGTCAGAAGTAAATGAATTAGAGACTAAAAGAACTATTCAAAGAAACAACCAAAAAAGTTTTCTTTGAAATGAAAAAAGATGAGTCCTTAGGAAATCAAACAAAAAAGAGAAAAGAAATGATTCAAATGAATAAAATCAGTGATAATATGGGGATAATTCTGAATTATAAAAAAAAAACTTTGAAAGTCATTACACTAACAAACTCAAAAATCTGGTAGAAATGGAATCATTCTTACGTAATATTTATGAAACAAAACTGAGTCAATTAAGTGGATATAAAGAGTTAAGGCAAATAAATATATAACAAGTAATGGAATTAAAATAACAACAAAAATTCTAAGTCCTAACTGTTTAACAAATAAATTCTATAAAAACTAAAACCAGGAGTCTGAGGAGAAGCTCGGCCCAGCGGACCCCCTCTGTCCTCCACGGGTCAATGCTGCTCTGCCTCCATGGGTAAAGGTGACCCGAGCATGCCGCGGGGCAAGACCTGCCGGGAAGAGCACAAGAAAAAGCACCCGGACTCTTTGGTGAACTTCGCCGAGTTCTCTAAGAAGTGTTCGGAGAGATGGAAGACCATGTCTGCCAAGGAAAATTCCAAGTTTGAAGACTTGGCAAAAAGTGATAAAGCTCACTACGACCGGGAGATGAAAAATCATGTTCTTCCCAAAGGTGATAAGGGCAAGAAAAAAGATCCCAATGCTCCGAAAAGACCACCATCTGCCTTCTTCCTGTTTTGCTCTGAACATCGCCCAAAGATCAAGGGTGAGCACCCGGGCCTCTCCACTGGGGATACTGCAAAGAAATTGGGCGAGATGTGGTCTGAACAGTCGGCCAAAGATAAGCAGCCCTATGAGCAGAAAGCAGCTAAACTGAAGGAGAAATATGAGAAGGATATTGCTGCATATTGTGCCAAGGACAAAAGTGAAGCAGGAAAGAAGGGCCCTGATAGGCTAACTGGCTCAAAGAAGAATGAGCCAGAAGATGAGGAAGAGGAGGAGGAAGAGGAAGAAGAGGAAGATGAGGAGGAAGAGAATGAAGATGAAGAATAAATGGCAACTGTGTGTGGAACGTGTGTGTGCACTCAGGCAATTGTTTTGCTAAGAATGTGAATTCAAGTGCAGCTCAACATTAGCTTCAGTATAAAAACTGTACAGATTTTTGTATAGTTGATGATTCTTTGTAGAGAAATACTTTTTTTATGCAGATTGTAGCTTTTTGAGGGGCTACTACATACCAGTTAGATTTTAAAGCTTTTGATGTTGAATGTTCCTAAATATTTAATGGTTTCTTTAATTTCTTGTAGCACAGCAAACTTCATAGGAATGAGTGATAAATTTTGGGTTTTTTAGGATGTTGAATTTTGTTTTTTTAAAAAAATTTTGTAATAAAATTATGTATATAAAAAAAACCTAAAACCAATACTTCTGAAAGTCATCCATGGAACAAAAAGTGAGGTATTACTATAAAATTCATTTTACTGAACTGGCATTATATTCAGCCCAGTAACAGAGACACAATAAAAAATGATAACAAAAACCTAGAGAATTTTTACTTTCATGAGCATAGATGGAGAACTCCTTAATATACTTGTCACCTGAATTCAACAACAACAAAAAATATGATATCTCAATCAAGTTCATTTAATCACGGGGATTCAACATGTGTCAGTCATGAGTGCAATACAGCACCATTAACACACCCAAAGACAAGAGTCACATGCTCATCTCAGCAGGTGCAGAAAAAAAGCCTTAGATAGTCCAACATCCTTTTGTGATAAACAATCTAGAGAATTTAAGGAGAAAAAGAACATACATGGTAAACGTACAAAAGGCTATTTATGAAAAACCTGCGGCTGACATCATAAGAACAGAGAGAATAAAGTCAGGAAAAGGCCTGGTTGTCATAGTTGAAAAAAAAATATCAGTGTACCTAGAATTCAACCCAACAAAGGAAGTAAAGGAACTACAAAACTTTTACAAAACCTTTAGAAAGAAATTGAAGGCAAGATTAGGAAGTAGAAAGACCACTCATGTTCATATCATGACATTGAACAGTTTAATATCATAAAACAGCAATACTACAAAAGACAATCTACAAACTAATTGCAACACACATCAAAATACCAGTGTCATTTTTCACTAAGATAGAGAAAATAATTCAAAATTTACATGAACTCACAAAATGCCTCAAATTACAAATGAATTCCAAGGGGAAATATGTAGTGTTGGTTGGAAATATCAGGATTCCACATGTCAAACATAGTAATAACAGCTTGGTAATGGCAGAAAAGTAAATTTATATATCTACATCCAAATAGTACTTGATAAGGGAGTGAAAAATAGAGGTTGGACAAAGAAGGCCTCTTCACTAACTGGTGGTGGATAACTGGACATTCATGTGCAGAAAATTTAAATGGATTCCTAGATGTCACCTTGTGTGAATATCAATTCAAAATGGTTCAAAAACTTCAATATAAGACATGAAACTTGAAAATTACTACAGGAAACAGTACAAGAAAAGTTAGAACTTATTGACATAGTTGGGAACTACCTGATTAGAGTCCAGAGGCTCAGCAAATCAGAGGGAGTATTGACAAATAAGATTACATCAAGGTTAAATTTTCTGCCTAGAAAAGGACATAGTTAATAGACTACAATCACAGCCTACTGAATGGGACAAGATTCTTTCTAGATATACATTGAAGGACTGGTCTAATATCCTGAGTACAATAAACTGTCAATGAATCAAACCCTGAGCTGGTAAATAGCCAGAACAGCTAAATGGAGACTTCTCTGAAGAACTAGTAAAAATGGTGAGTAAAAGCACGAAGAAAAACATGCTGAAAAATCACTGATCATAAAGAAAATGAAAAACAATATTAAGAGTCTATGTCACTTCAGTAAGAATGGCCATCATCAAGAACACAAACCTAAGGAGGTACCCATGGGAATGTAGTAGAATAGTAACTCTAACAGACTATTAGTGGGTATGTACACTACTCCAATCAGTGTAGAAAAACTGTTTGGAGATTCTCAAAAACCAAACAAATACTACCCTATAATCCAGTGACCATTCTTGGGCATTTAATCTATCTAGTATATATGTTGAGAGATATACTCAAACATAGCCTCTTGTCTGCGGCTATAGAGATAGGATGATGAGATGAACAGAAGTTATTTTGATTTTTGTAAACTGTCTTTGTATGTAAATGAAATGCTAGACAATTGTCATATGACTCATGTGATAAAAATATTAATGCCACTGGAAGGAAAAAAAAGTTACTCACTTACTCTTTAAGGACATGTTGATTAAAAATATTCCCTAGCAACCACACAGGCAAACAGGATTCCATGACCCAAGAATCCTATGGACACTAACCTGCTGTTGGTAGACTAAGTTAAGTAACAGCATGTTCCTGCATCTTCTGTCCTGCATCTTCTGAAGGATGCTATTGGACCATTACAGAAAAGCCACCTACACTGAACTGAACACAAGAAGATGGGGAATGGTCACATACAGCCTCCATCATGTGCCAGCAGGGATATCTAGAACCCCAAGTGTGCACATGTGACATCCTCTGGGACCTTGAGAAGCTGAAGGCAGTAGGCATCATGCTCACAAGACTACACCAAGTCTGAAAACAGGGCACGAAATGAAAAAGACAGGTATAAATGTCCATATGCACCCTGATATCCTTTTTGTGAAAAAAAAAAACAAAAAAAAAAAAAAACAGGCTGGGGATATAGCCTAGTGGCAAGAGTGCCTGCCTCGGATACAGGAGGCCCTAGGTTCGATTCCCCAGAACCACATATGCAGAAAACGGCCAGAAGCGGCGCTGTGGCTCAAGTGGCAGAGTGCTAGCCTTGAGCGGGAAGAAGCCAGGGACAGTGCTCAGGCCCTGAGTCCAAGGCCCAGGACTGGCCAAAAAAAAAAAAAAAAAAAACAGAAAGAATAAATAGTATGGCATATGGACAACAGTAGAAATAAGGACTGGCTATTGGTCACAAGAAATCTGTGAGTTCAAAATAATAAAATTGCATTAGGCCTGGTATAGTAGGGTATACCTGTAGTCCAAGATACTGAAAATATTGAAGTAGGAGGAATCACTTAAGGTCAGTAGCTCAAGATCACCCTGGGAAACATGGAGGACTCTACTGAAAAAATGTAAGAAAACAAAAGATTGTTGTTCCCCAATTTGGAGGATGGAGAGGCCCCTTAGAGTTAGTGCACTTAGCAATGATGATCTCTCAACTTTCTTACCCAGGGAATACATTTTGTGATGAGTGTGAACCTGGGTCAAATTGATGGAAAAGTTTCCCCAAGAGACCAAGCAGGCTGACAGGGAGGCCAAGAAGCCTGAACACAATTTTCCTAGGGGTTAAACACACTTAAGCACCAGAAGATCCCTTTGTCCCATTACAGAAAAACCACCTAAACTGAATTTCATCTCTGATGATTTGTGTGGTGACATGTGTCATGCACACAGGACTACAGTGAATCCAAAGAACTCATTTCTCCTTGCAACTAGCAAGGAAACCATTTTCTGGTTTACTTCACCTGCCTGACTTCTGTGGTATGGTCAGTTTCACTTATGCACATGAGAATGGGGGAGCCATGAGGCAGGAGAGTAGGCAAATCTTAGTAGGAGAATGAAACAGCAGGTCAAGGGCAAGGAGTTTTAAGCAGAATGTGAAGCATGTAGTTTCTCATCATTGGCAGGTGCTCCAGCAATGAAAAGGCAAGCCACTGATACACTTGGTAAAGGAACTCACAAAGTCTGGCAAGAAATGAAAGAAGCCTCATGTAAATGCACTTATTCACTAAAAATCACTTTTGGTGAGATGTCCAGGAAGGGCAGATGTATACACTGAACCAAGTTGGTGGCTGCCTGGGGCCAAGGTTAGCAATGTGGACTGGCCACATGGAGCACAAGTGAACTCTAAGGAGTCCTGGAAATGTTCTTAAAACTACATTGCACTTAGACAACACCCAAGGCACAGTATTAAACAAACAACCAATGAAAAAGCATTAGTGATTCCCAACCTCTGATGCTAGTGAGGCCCTGTAATAGAGTCAGTGCAAGTCAGCCCTGGTTTCTAAACTTTCCAGCCCTGGGCATGTACAAGTGAATGAGCAGCATTTAGATGAGTGTAGGCCTAGCTGTGAGTCGCCCCAGCATGCAGCAGCCAGCAGCCGTTACCAGCACTGCAAGTGCACCACCAGGGACGTCTAGCTTAGTTACACTCTCAGATGACAAAAATATTAAACACGAGAAAAAAATGAACTTCTACTTATCTGCCATCCATTATGCCAATATCACATTATCAAGTACATTTAGTAACAATTCTGAAATGGGAGTGGAAAAGAAAAACAAGGAAAAAGAGGTATAAGGCTCTTCTTTCTGGCTCTATCACTGCTAGCAATTTAAGAAACCTCTCTGTCTATGCATTCTCTTAGCAGTCCTGAAATGGTGAGGAATTCCTATTCCTTTGAGACAATGAAGGGAACCAGCTGAATTTGTCTGCATGGTTTAATGGGCCTTATCTTTCCTAAGGTGGCTGTTAATACATAACAGTATATTTATAATATACCTTGCAATTGACCTGGAAATTCATGACGTTACAAAGAAAATCTTAGTTCTCTATTTTCAGAAGTGGTCATATTTATATCTGAGCCTATTCTTGTGGAGGAAGAAACAAAAATCAAATTTCACCTTGACTTATACAAAAATCTAAGTAATATTGAAGTTTTCAGCTTGACTTTTTAGCACAATTAAACATAATTATATATGTCACTTCATGAAATTCCTAATAGAATTCGTTTTCTCCTCCAATATCTCCTCTTGGGAGTTATATCTGATCTTCTTACCAGTTTTCTTCACAATCCATCAGGAAATGAGCAAATTGTGTTCTTGTTTCTTGACCATGAATTAGTTCATTCTGAAAATCATGTAAGAAGACATGGTAAGACCAAGTCCAATGCATATACCATGTAAGGGAAATAGTAAAAACTTGTTCTACTCAAAACTTAAAGTCTGTTGCCCGGGTACAATTCTGGGTCCCTTTTATGTTGGTCTTAAATAGATAAACTGAAAAGATTGTTATTCAAGTGTGATACCATTGTTGTAATTATTTTCTACATGCCATGTGAAACTGTACCCTTTCTTTTCCTAACTTGTATTCCCTTCCTGTGGTTTCACCCTTGCTATCATTGTATCTGATCTTAGAACCCTGGATACTGTATATATGTTTATTAGAACTAGGGAAGGGAAAGGGAATACCAAACTTGAGAGACAAACAATAAACAGACAAACAATTCCCAAAGAAATATTTACAAAGCCATTTTGTATAAACCAACTCATGGGGGAAGAGGGAAAGGGGAAGGAGGAAGGGGGAGGGCTAAGTGAGGAGGTAACAAGTTGAACAAGAAATGTATTCACTGCCTTACATTTGAAAATGTAACCCCTCTGTAATTCACTTTGACAATAAAGGAAAAAAATTAAAATTAAAATTAAAAAATGATTGTTGACTCTTCTCAATATTGTACTTAGTGAAATTTTCTTACGCTCTCAATCCATTCTTAATGAGCATAATTGATTTAGGTTTAATTTATTATTCTCTATATTTATACTAACTGGTCTGTTTCTATTGCTTTTTTATCACCTTGAAGAAGTTTTGATACAGTAAAATCAGATTTCCTGGCTTACATACATTTTACTATGTTATTTTAACACTGAACGTTCCCTGGATTCAGTTTTCTACTATAAATTTAGAATACCTCTATATTAGTCATGATAGTTGGACATAAATTTCTAAAAGGTGACATCCTTAACCACTATTTAGCATAAAATTTTAATCCACAAATAAAACTAATAAATCAAAAGGCAATATGCATCAAATTATAGGTTATTGATCAATTTCTAGGAATAAACCCTAACAGGCTTGATAATAAAAATGCATTTGATGTTGAAAATGAACTTGTGAGTGGGAATGTGAGGGAAGGCATGCTATCAAACTTCACTCTATTTTATTATCACACTAAATTTAAAGGTGAATCAATTGTTTCCTTCAAGGCAATCATAGATTTGGATAGGCAATTATTTGGGGGAAGTTTTTAAAAAGTCACTAGTAGAGAAACAAAAGGAATGGCATTTCTTTCTTGCTTTCTCTTCCTTTAGCCCTCATGATTCCAATGTGGACCTATCACTCTTAGTGGGATTACCTAGCCCACCAGACTGCATTCAGAATCTCTAGCCCTAGATATTCTTTTGCTACTCTCCTATTGTGACAGGTTCTTCAGATATTCCACTGAGTATTCATACAAAGTATGATATTGTCAAAATAATAAGCATAGCACAACAGCTAACACCTATAGAGTGTTATTTACCAATTTTTCATTTCACAAACTTTGAGCAGTTTTTATATCCATGGCCTCTGCCAAGAGCTGGAGATATGTTATATCACAGGTTATGTATAACACAGGTTATTTCTATACTTGTTGACTGCAAATGGTTTTTTTTAATGATATTAAAAAATTATTGTGAAAACCAGATGATGAACAGCATTAACACCACAAAAGAAAAGAAAAGAAGCCACTCACCGATTCATGTGCAGAAATTAAGGATAAGTTGATGAAAAAGGGTCCCGAGGAGAACCAGCAGGTAGACAGGGAGCCCAAGAAGCCTGAGTACAGCAACATTTAAACACCAGATGCTTCCTGCTAAGTCTGGAGGGTGCTTTTGGCCCATTACAGAAAATTCACCTAGTCTGAGCTTCATCTCCAAGGGATTAAATGTGTCACAGTGGAAGAGAATGGAATGGTCATTTTGTCTCAGCTGTGACATGAAGAACCCTGAGCCTTCCACTATGTCACGTCTAGTTCAAAAATGTCTTCCTTAATTTTCTGCATATATGTGGAGGCTGAATATATTATGCACACAGGACTAAAGTCCAAAAGGATACATTTCATCTCATATGCTAGTAGCAAGGAAACTCTTCCATTCCTTGCTTCAAAGCCTTATGGAAAACGAATAAAATTATATTGCCACACAATAGCTATTTTTTACATCTTATACCTAAATTGAGAAACTAAAAAGATTTCTAGTATTTCTTTTTTGTCCAGAACAAACCAGAGTAAAAACCAGAAAATGAAAACTGAATTGGGCCTTGCAGGGTATGGTGCTCTTGTAAACACAGCTATGTAAAAGGCTGAGGCCTTCAGCCCAGGAGTTCAAGACTTGCCTGACAACATGCAGGGCACTACTCAAACAGCCAGCAAACAAAACAAAGCTCAGGTGTTTACTAACTCAAGTTGGGCAGGCCCTATGAAAGTAATGCAGTTAACAGTTCCCATGTCTATTCACACGTGTAAATAAATTACAATTCTGGCCAGAGAAAAAAAGAGGATTGTTTTAATAATGAGTTCATGCTGGGGTTGGAGCCATACTGGTTGGGACATTGACTAGCATATACCACATTCTGGGTATCATCCCAGTACTATACATATATATGTATATATACATATGTATGTGTGTATATGTACATGTACATAGATATATGCGTGTATATATATTAATATATACATATACATGTGTATGTATGTGTGTATATTTTATACGTTTATACTCATATATGTCATATGTGTACTTACATACACATATATGGAAATTTTGAATCAACACTCTCAAAATGAACAACATTCTCAAAATAAACATCATTCTCAAAATAATGACACTACAGAAACAGGTAACAGAGTCATGATTGCCAGGATGTTAGGAGTGGTGGGGTACACGGTTTTGAATACTCAGAGCATCAGTAAGGGGTCTCTGTATTCATCGAATACTTTTCTGCCCCAATCAAGGCAAAGATATGTGTTATTAAGTGGCATACCTCTGTAAACACATTGGAACAATGTCAATTTCTTGGTGATATTGCAACTTGGTTATGTAAAATGCTATCAATAGTTGAAGCTGAGTGAATGATATGGGAACTCTTTAAACCTAAATGTACAAATATTCTAATCTCTAAATGAAACAAAAGAAAAACATACACAAACCATTCTTAGTTTTGATGTGTTCTAAAAGGGAAATGCCAGTTGACCTGAAGAGTGTGTAAGTAAGTCAGAAGATCCTTCAGATTCAAGGATCCAAGAGTCACAAGAAGAAGAAATACTCAAAATGGGAACCATTAATTAAAAGGAAATAGCAGAATGAAGATGACGGTGAGAATCAGGAGAAGAGGAAACAGAATAAAAACATTCCAAATCTTGACTATCTTGTTTTATTGAATGTGCAAAACAAAAAGTTGGCCTATAGTAAGAGGAAGTGAGTTGTCAAACCATATTTTTAATTACATAACAGACTTGTAGATTTGATAGGGAAATATAAACTTATTGAGTCAATGTTTATTTATTCAAAGACAAACTGACAAAAATGACAATAATAGCAAGGAGAATCATGTACTCGATTGTCTACTAGCCCATCATTGGATATGTACAGGAACACAAACTAGACTCTATCATAAGACACTGAAAGAGCTACATACAAGTTTTGGGAAGCAGCTCTATATCCCTTATGTGACGCAAGTAATGGCCCTGATCTTATAGCTTTATATAAGATTCAAAACTGCATTTGGACTGATGCTGATTTTACAAGAATTCCACAAAGTTCAAGTCTTACACTTCTACCATTACAGATTGAATCAGTAATGCTTGAAATATACTATAATTTTAAAAATAAAATACTGACATGAGAATTGAAAGGTTTCAGAACACAATGCAAGTTACAGAATACAGGCATGTTTCCACAGCTTAGGTGACATTTAGACAAATGGAATAGCTTCATGGCATGGGAAGAATTCTGTCTCAGAGATTATTTTTTTTAAACAAATAGAAAAAGGAAGTTTGACAGCCAATAATTTCCAAGTGAATAAATATAGAATGTTTGACATTTTAGAGATCACATGGCTAGGTGTCCAACCACCATCTGTGTCTGTACTTCCTAACATAGTCAATACATGAGACCTATATGTGTATGACAATACACATGCACACACACAGAAATTTTCAGGCAACCCAGCAGGAGATGTGACAATCCATCCAAGAGACTCTGAGAGATGCTACTTCAACCTTATCCAGACTCACCCCATCTCTCCTGCCTGCCTCCATCACACATGGCTAACTAAGTCTGCTGATTTGGGATGGAAAATACAAACCGCTTTGGATCCACTGAAGCTGAGACTTTTACGTTGTCGTGATCCTTTGCCATCTTGATTATTATTCATTTGTGTTCTCTTCCACCTGCCACTAATGTTAATCCCCATAAGTTAGACAACAAGGGGTATATGTGTAAAGATGCTGTTTTGCAGTTAGATGCATTTTGGTAAATAGCAAAAAGGTACCAATTTGGATTCTTGGCACAATGCTAGTGCTTATAATTCTTGAATTAAGAAAAAGTTGTTTGAGTTCAAAGGCATTCTGAGAGTTGATTTGGAACACAGAAAACAGCCCAAGTAGCTTTAAAGTGTTAATCAGTTGTTGTTTGAAGATTCCTATAAAATCTACTGAGTTTTTTCATGCAGAACTCTGTTGGTCAATTCTCAATAAGTTACAGGTGATTTCTACTCCTATTGGTCTCCTTGTTGCTTTAATTGGAAATGAAAAAGGGCTTTTATGGCCAAGACTCCTTTGAGTTCAGTTCAAAGCCAGCCTGAGCAGAAAAAAATCCCTCTAAAACTCCATCTCCCAAAAAACCAGCAAAGAGCCAGACTGGAAGCCTGGCTAAAGCATATCATAGTAATGCTAGAGGGGGCACTGTGGCTCAAGTGGTAGAGTGTTAGCCTCGAGCAGAAGTGCTTAGGGACAGTGCCCAGGCCTTGAGTTCAAAGCCTGTGAATGCCCACTGGGACAAGATATCCAAGCAATGAGCACCTAGACCTTCAGAATGAGGTCAAACCTGACAATGAGAAACCATGGAGAGGAATAAGAGGAGATGAAGTCACATCCTACATGGAGTCACTCTAAACTTGCCCTTTCAAAATTAATCAGATATTGGAGATCAAGAGGAATAGTTGCTTGCCCACCTAAGGTCCATACCTTTCCACATTCCAACTGGACAGGATCAAGAGGAATAGTTGCAGAACAAACTATAGGCAAAAGACAGTGTGTCCCTCTTCTGAGCTGAGGCATTTTAGAGTCCTACTTTGGAAGTCACAAAAGAGAGAGTTTGGATGTAAAACACACATTAGAGCAGAGATGTCATGCCCTCAGAGAGCAAAAGACAAACTTTGAAGTGATGATCCCTTAGTTCTCCAGAGAATTTATGGGGTTTTTTTGCTGTCAATAATGCTATCAGAATATATTTAACATTACTCTTACTAATACAGACTCTTGAATCCATTTTCTGAACCCTGAGACTTCTCCAACTTCTTCCCACTTGCGATTTCAGAGTACTTCTCAGCTAACACAAGGCAGACGAAAGAAGAGTAGGACAATAATACAGTAAAGGCTACTACTTTCTTCAGTAGGAGCATGGAAATAAAATGACTGTAAGCAACTAGATAGAATATGTGAGGAATGCATGCATAACCTCACAAGGCCTAACTGAACAGAAGGTGTAATGACAGATCCCACAAAATCCTATCAGAGGATGAGGGTTGGATGCAAATAAGTTATGCAGTTATCCTACTCCAACAAAAATCTCTTCTCTTTCCAACCCCTCTAAATTTACATATTAGATTCATTTTCTGTGTATTGGGATATCTTCACTACCAGGGAAAGACAAGAGTTTACAGAAACAAAAATAAACACCTACAGAAGAGATTTTAGAAACAGCACAACACAATCACCTATTTCAGGTAACTTTCACTTAGTATTCATGAACAAGGAGCATGGGCTTCTTTATTTCATTTCTTTTGGTGGCAGGTTTTACGCTCTCTTCTCTCTTTGGTAGGCACTGGCCATCTCTCTTTCCAATAATATTGAATTTAGAACTATCAAGTGTGTTTGTCTCCCTCCAAGCAAATTCTTCATAGTAATTTACATTACTCACAAAAACCCAAACGTATTCACATCAGTTAATTGCAATATTTCTCACAATGGTGGAAATTAGAAACCTCAGTGTACTTCACTAATTATAGTATTTTCCACAAAAGATTATTTCATCATTTTTAAGTAATTCTTATTTATTGACATGAAACAAGTGCATTTCAGGCTTGTTAGTAAATCTGTAAGTTACAAAAATATCTGGATTTTGATTCTATTTACATACAACTGTGTTCGTATATATATATATAATGTGTATATATATGTTTGTACATACATATGGTGAATATTTTCATATGTGGAAATACAGAAGGCATAAAAATCTGCTTCAAACATTAACAGTTCTTCCTTACTGATCACTTTGAGATGAACTTCACTTTTATGCTCTTTTGTGTTTCTTCTCTTTTAAATGTTCATATATGTAATATATACATACATACAAAGGATTAGAGATGTATCTCAATGACATAGGGCACAGGATGCCAGGTTCAATATCCACTAACATACAAAAAATCACAATAGTAATAAAGTTTAATAATGAGGAACTGTTTAAGCTATATCTTAGCTGACACTTTCCACCTCACCCAAAATTTCACTCAATGGAAACACAAAGTGACATTAACTAAGGTTAACTAAGGTTAGCGATCTAACTGATAGAGATCACTTCTACCTAGTTTCTATAATCAAAATGTTGCCTGTTATTATTTACTTTACAATGAAAATAATTATGAGATTTTAAAAGTACATTCAACATTGAAGTATAAAGTAGGTTCTATATAGAGACCATAATTCCAATGAAACAGGGTAATTTAACATCTTGTTGCAGAATGATTTCCTAAGTGATAATGTTTTCCTATTCCTGCTCACATTTCCAGTTTATGAAGGCATAAATGTAATAACACAGGCAAACTTGCTGTCTGTCAAGTGAAAGAAAAATAAGAGAAGTTCTAAACTATATTTGTCAACACACATAGTATATCAGACAAGATATTGTGAAATAAGTTGTACTTATTTTAAGCCTCTTTTACCTTTCAAAGAATTTTTTTCAAACAAAAAATTAATAGACAGGGGCTGGGAATGTGGCTTAATGTTAGAGTGCTTGCCTAGCATGCATGAAGCCCTGGATTCGATTCCTTAGCACCAAATATGCAGAAAAGTGCTCAGGCCCTGAGTTCAAGCCCCAGGACTTGGGGGAAAAAGAGATGGAAAATTAATAGGCAGACAAAATATGCCATCAAGTTTTCAATTTAAAAAACCAACCACCAGAATTTAACAATTAAGATCCCAAAATAGAAGAGTAAACAGAAGATTCCAAAAATCTATTAGAACAATAACCCATGTTGTCACAGCTTATTCCACCAGAGCATATTATGAATTTTATAGCTAGCCCATCCACTAAACAGATATTCCATTAGACATAAAGTTACTGAATAACAAAGTATTTGTGTCACTGGCTGTTCTGGTAGAGTAAACAGACACTATAATCTCCATGGTTAGAACAATAAAGTTTAATTTATACTTTAATTCATGGCTCTATCTGGTTGCATACCTATTCAGGAAAGCTCTCATCTAAATGGTGACTCACAGGTTCTGTATTCTTTCATATTGCAGTTTACCATTTGGAACATTCAGTTTCTGAGGTTTTCACA
>NW_025960795.1:0-10000 GCF_023159225.1 Perognathus longimembris pacificus | reverse complement strand
GGATTTCAACTTGGGAGAGGAGCTCCCTCTCCTAGTCTTCCCAATCCTTCAGAACCTTAAGACCAGCTTTTCCCCAGGCCCCCTAAGGGGGATCATCTGGGCCTGGGAAGGATCTGCGGAGGAACGTCTTGGATGGGAGGGAAACAGCCCTCCCGCTGCCCAGGAGGAGAGGGGCTTAATGCCTCACTCCAATGAGCCCACAGACAAGCTTTGGCCTGATCCCCTGGGTCCCGGCCCCGGGACATGTGGTGGAACAGCAAGGTGGGGGGCGGTCTCCGCCGTCTCCTCACTCCTCCCCCACCGAAGGCTTCCCTTCATCTTGTGTGGACCTGGGAAAGCCTGCTGAGATGCCCGTTCACAGCCACGGCTCACGCTCACCATGCATGGGCTTCCCAGTAAATGTTAACTCGGGACACATTAGGCTGGCCTGGTGGCACCCCTGGGAAGCCCAAGATCTTAGAGAACATAGAAAGGCAGTTTCTGAGGATTGACCTAATTCTCCCTGGGCTGAGACCCTCCTCCATGGCCTGGCTTATTGACTTTGTACCACCCAAGACTGGAGAAGTTTAGCTAAGGCTGTACTTCTTACCCTTTATCACTACAGGTTATGGCCTGTCAGGTAACCTTAGCAACTATCAGGGAGTGCCTCCTTCTGAGGCTTCGAGGCAGAAGATTCCCGTTCCTCTTACAAGGCCTCACCCCCAATCCTAGAGGCCACTTGTCCTACTGTCCCTGCCATTTGATGATGTTTGCTAAATTTGGAGGTTCAGTTAAATTCTGCTTGTTGCTGGCTAAATCCTAAATTTTCTCTAGCATTGACCTCTTGGCAGACAATAGAATGGGTGTTAACAAGCACCTCCAACCCTTGCCCCAGGTAATAGGCATGCCAAATTCCTGGAGGCTGGGCAGGGATGTGGAGAATTATTTGCCTTTTTAACTTACTTTAATTCTTAATTGATGTTTATAGTCTGTGGGTGGGGTCACAGTAAACAGCCTGGAGGCACTCCTGACTCTTATCACCAGACTCCAAGCCAAAAAAGATTCTCCATTTTTCTCTCCTTTGCTCTCATAAACTCTATAGGATCAAGGAACCAGAGTCATTTTGGAACGAGTGCACAAATGTGGCTACTAACCTCGATTTTCCTGACCCAGAATTAATATTTTGCTTTATAGGATCCAGATTGGCATGTGTGTTACTTGTGTGGACTGTGGCATTCCGGGGTCACAGGAAGCTGCCTCCACAGTCTGCTCCCAAACTAATGTCTTTAAGCAGTCTGTATAGAAATTTGCAGGCAACCCAGCAGGAGGTGCCCAGCCCATCTCTCCTGCCTGCCTCCATCACACATAACTAATGAAGCCTGCTGATTCGGGATGGAAGAAGCTGAACATTGTCCTGACCCTTTGACCTCTTGATAGTTATTCATTTGTGCCCTCTAACACCTGCCAGTAAGGTTAAATAATATGATATGATTTGATTTGATGGCACCTATACTTTGGTGGAGTTACAAAAACTGGTAGGTGAGATTAACTGGCTAAGGCCTTGGCTTCACCTGCCCACAGAAGATCTGCTTCCTCTTTTTGACTCTTTAAAGGATAAAGCCCCCACTGATGTTATTACAATAACTCCATCACATCAAGTAATATTTCAAAATTTCAGACGGCCTTAAATATGGCACAATTGGCTCATAAGCCCAAATGCCCCCTTTGTCTCTGGATCCTTCCCATCTCAGAGCTTTCCTCAGCCGCCATTACTCAGGTGGGCATGCCTCTCCAATGGTTGCATGCATCAGTAGGAGGGGCTCCCAGGGTTTATTCCCAGCTAGAACCACTAGCTGACCTGGTAAGTAAGGGCAGGGATATTTCCCTGAGACATTATGGGCGGGATCCTGATGTGCTAGTTATTCCCTACTGGCTGTCAGATTTTGAGTGGGTTAAAAGAAACCATAACTGGGTGTCTAGTGCCTTAGAGGGTTTCATGGGGAAGTTGGACTGCCATTATGGCATTTCAAGATGGGTAACCTCATTTTTGAGGTTACAGTGGACTCCCCCTATACTTTTCTCTACCAAACCTCTTATTAAAGGTGTAAATGGTTTTACTGATGGGCAAAGCGGGATCTGCCGCTGTGGTATACTCCACCACCTCCCCTGCCAATAGGAAAGAAAGCACCCACTACTTTGAGCCAGTTACAGGGTCTGCACAATTTAAGGAGCTATACACAGTTGCCTTGGCACTAACCCATGCCCAGCAGCTGATGAACCTGTTTTCTGATAGTTTGTATGTAGTTAATTTGTTACCAACCCTAGTATCTTTATACATTAAACTTGCCTATTCAGGTGAAAGGACCCGGCATGCTGAAAGCCATTTGCTACCATGTTTTGCCATCCTGGGGCTACCCTTACAAGTAAAGACAGACAATGGGCCTTGATTTATAAGCAAAACATTGCAAAGATTTTTTTCAAATGTGGAATATAAACACACCACTGGAATACCATACAATCCAAGGGGTCAAGGCATAATCGATTGGCATAACAAGACCCTAAAGGACCAATTAATAAAAAACAAAGGGGGAAGGCATCCCCCATGGCCAGTTAAGGACAGCCATGCTCCTCCCAAATAAAGCAAGACCCGGGCTGTCTGATTGTCCTCCAGTGAAAGGGGGGCTGGGTGCGGATGGTCCGTCGACTCTTCACCTTTTCTTGGCCCGCCTTGGTCGGGGCGCACTTCCCCGCCTCTTCTGCTGGCCAGGAGAGAGCTGGGGGCGAAGGACCCAGACATCTTCCTATTGGCTTCTAATGTCAGTGTCAGCCCAACTAAACTTCTGTTCTCAGCCTCACTGTTTAAGTATTCAGCAGGAACAAGAACATGATTTGTTTTCCATGTGGTACTTAGAAAGTAATCTTGCTTCACACTCCTAAACTCCATGAAGATATCTCCAAGGAATAAGACCAAAGTCTTTCAAATGGCCTAAGCTCTTTTCTCACTGCTTACCCAGGAATTGCAGTAACTAGATTTACCCTGTTGACAAAGCAAAACTCTCACAACTTACTTTCCTAACTTTGAGGCAGTCTGTTACCACATCTTTTATTTACTTATCCTAAGCACATGTATTTATTGACCAAATATCTTCTGATTGCCGACTAGTAGTGTGCCGTCTGTTTCTGGTCACTGGGGATGTCTGTAAGAAAGTCAAAATCTTTGCTTTTATGGTGCTTATTTTATGGTACTGAGAACATCAGTGTTAACAGTTATGGCCAAAATTTTCTAGGGGTAAGCAAGAGTGCCAGGTTCATATTTACTCCTCCCAATAGATCTGAAAAATAAAGGAAGTATGATATTCTTCTCACAAGGTCATTCTGGCATTGACATTTTTTCTTGTTCTTGTTGGTTGTGGGGCTTGAACTCAGGGCTTGGGGGCTTTCTCTGAGCTTTGGTGCTCAAGGCTAGCAATCTGGCACTTTAAGCCACAGTGCCACTTCCACTTTTTGTTTTTGTTTTATCCTGATTTTTTTTCTTTTGGTTGGTCATAGGGTTTGTACTCAAGGCCTGGGTGCTGCCCTTGAACGGCTAGCACTTGCTCATGGCTAGCAGTCTACCACTTTAAGCTATAGCACCACTTCCAGCTACCTGGTGTTTAATTAAAGATAGGAATCTCGTAGACTTTCCTGCCCAGAAGGGCTTTAAACCAAGCATCTCCTCCTCATATTTCAGTCTCCTGAGTAGCTGGGATTATAGTCAAGAGCTCTCAACTCCATGCTTCCCTTGTCATTTTAAATAATATTTACTGAATTACAGAAGGCTTTGAATTGAAGTTGATACAAAGTCCACTAGATGGCAGAATTGCCTACCTTAATGCCAAGAGCTACAGTGTCCAGATACTCCTTTAAGAACTACACAAGTCTACAGCATAAGGCATCTTATCCCTGACTGTGGGGATTTCATCAGCCTCTGTGACAATTCTGGGATGTCCACTTGATTTTTTAAAAATCATTAATCATTAGAGTCAAGGTAAGAGCTATCACAATTACAGTTACACTCTCAAATAAAATTGCTGTGGCAGGAAAAAGTAGGAAGTATGGAAATACAAGAATTCCTAGTATTTCTGGGGCTGGGAATATGGCCTAATGGCAAGAGTGGTTGCCTCCTATACTTGAAGCCATGGGTTCGATTCCCCAGCACCATATATACAGAAAACGACCAGGAGTGGTGCTGTGACTCAAGTGGTAGAGTGCTAGCAATGAGTAAAAAGAAACCAGGGACAGTGCTCAGGCCCTGAGTCCAAGGCCCAGGACTGGAAAAAAAAATTCTTAGTATTTCTGATCTTCTGTTTTCCATTCTTCATGGTTTTCTGACTCTAAGGGGGATCACAAATGTCCTCTCCTCACAGCTCTTATATGGCTGGACACCCATAAGGCAGTCTGGCCAGGGAAAGTTGCATGAACGTATAATGATTCTGACCTTAGGTTATTTCTGTGTGTGCTCAAGGAAGTGGTAGCAAGATAACAGCAAAGATCTCAGCTGTGGTATAGCCCTCATCCATTCTCCATTATCTAGTGTGAGGATGCTTGTATTTGATCACTATCAAAATATTGATGGGTATTTGATCAAATACCCCTCTGAAGCCTAAGCAGTCACTTTACTTAAGTCTAGTGATTGGGAAGCTATAAAGAAACATAAAAAAGGCCAAGAATCCATGGTTCATGCCTGTCATCTTAACTACTCAGGAGGCTGAGATCTGAGGATTGCCATTCAAAGACAGCCTAGGCAGGAAACAATCAGACTCAGTAAACTACTCAAAAGAACCGGAAGTGATGCTGTGGCTCAAGTCTAGATTGCTCGCCTTGAGCAAAAGAAGCTCAGATACAGCACACAGGCATATAAGAAGCTATGAGCTCAATTCATCAGAATTATATGAAGGAAGAGTATTTTGCACATCCAAGGTAGCCAGATTCTAGACAATGTTCCCACTGTGTAATGAGCCAAGCCGGTGCTGGTGGCTCACACCTGTCATCCTAGCTGCTCAGGAGGCTGAGATCTGAGGATCACAGTTCAAAGTCAGACAGAAGGAAAGGCTGTGAGTTTCTTATTTCCTGTTAACCACCAAAAAGCCCAAAGTTGAGGTGCAGCTTAAGTAGTAGAGGGGCAGCGTCAAGTAGAAAAACTGAGTCAGAAGGCATGAGTTCAAGCCAGAATACTGACAAAATAAAGGAGGGGAAGAAAAGCGTGAGAGTGGGGATTAATCCTACTGTGTTTCCTTGTTACACATGGATTCAAACTCATCACGGTTGAATAATTACCTATAGAGAATCAGGAGTTTCCCAGGTTGTAATTACTTTTCTGTTGCTAGAAGGCAGTGTTTCCGTATGCTGGAATTACCCAGGCAACATTTTGAAATCCTGTAGAGCACTCATCAGAACTAGGTCCACTAATTGCTCATTGCTGTTTTGTATCAATTTGAACCAAGTATTCCTTTTTAAAATGGGGTTCCTATTTATACAGTAGTTGTGAGCAACAAGAAAAGACATATGAAAGTCTCCCCAAAGGGGAAGCTAGATAGCCTTACTGACTGATCTTTCATGATAAAATGTGCCATATGTCCTGAGTTGAGAGCCCCTACTCAACTTCTCACTCACCACACCTCCCACACAGGAAAGTTTGGAACATTCTAACATCCTGTCTGGGCAGATATTTTCTTTGGGACATCCATGGAGAGTTAGTTCATTGACATGAACTCCCTTCACAGACACAGATCCTTTCTCCCATTGTTATCTAATTCTAAAATAGAATGAGACTGTGAAAAATTGTGTGTGTGTATGTGTGTTTGTGTGTGTGTGTGTGTGTTTGTTTTAGTTTAGGCTGGGCACTGGTGCCTCACACTTGTAATACTAGCTACTCAGGTGGTTAACATCTGGGGTCATGGTTCAAAGCCAGCCCAGGCAGGAAAGACAATGAGGCTCTAATCTTGAATTAACCCTCAGAAAATCCAGAAATGGAGCTGTGATTCAAGTGGTAGAGTACTGGTCTTGAGCAAGAAAGCTCCGGGACAGCACCCAGACTGTGACATCTAGTCCTAGGATTAGCACACACAGACAAAAAGTGTCCAGTGTGTTCAGAAGTAGTGCTGTGACTCAAAGTGCTAGCCCTAAGCAAAAAGAAGTTCAAGGATAGTGCCCACGCCCTGCGTTCAAGCTCCATGACCAACAACAAGTACCCACATACACGTAAAGCCAACTCAAGATTTTGTTTTCCAAATTTATTAGTATGTAACTGTCATCCTTGTAGTGGATAGAAACTAAGATCTCTGCTCAGTGTCTTCAACTTCACAGATGTTTATAATGTGAACCCTGGGGTTTCCCACTGAGTGACATTCACATGTTGAGGCAAGGCCTCCTGGCTCAGGCAGCTTCCTGTCACATTCTCACATTCTCTGGCTTCTTCCTTTCTGGTCTCCTGCCTGGGACTTTGTGTTTGAGTTCTGTCCAGTCAGATTCCTTCAGATTAAGCGATGCCTTGGGGTGAGATTATATCCAAAATTTCCCCTTCTCTCATAGTCCAATTACTTCCTTTTCTTTAATTTTTGGCTGTTCATTGGGTCTTCATAAATCCTTTGTGAATTGAGTGCTGGTGGCTCACACCTATAATCCTAACTACTCAGGAGACTGAGCTTTGAAGATCTTGATTCAAAGCCAGCACAGGCAGGAAAGCCTGTGAGACTCTTCTCTCTGGTGAATCACCAAAAAGTTAGGAGTGGAGCTGTGCTCAAGTGGTAGAGCACCAACCTTGAGTGAAAAACCGAAGAGACAGTGCCCAGACCTTGAGTTCAAGGCCAGTACTGGTATAAAAATTAATATTTTGTCCTTTATCTGGTTCAGTTTTTTAAATTCTATCTGGAGGAGGATACATTTGGTAAAATCTTTATTATACAATCAGCAATATGGATAATGGATTTTCAGCACAGCCTAGTTTAGGTGGTAAATATTCAACCATTTAAAAGAAATATTGTACTATAAAACCATAATTAGGTTCAATAGAAATCTCTATATGGCTATTGTAATTTCTTTTTCTGTCCTGTGTGGGGCTTGAACTCAGAGCTTAGAAGCATGTCCCTGAGCACTTTCAGGTAAGTCTGTACTTCTACAGCTTCACTTCCGGTTTTGTTGTGGTTAGTTGGAGATAAGAGTCTCCTGGACTTTCCTGTTTCTGTCTGCTTCATCCTCAGATTTCATCCTCCTGAATAGCGAGGATTACAGCCATAATCCAAGGCTTGGGGCCTTGTTTAAAAGTTTAAAAATAAGTCAAGAGAAAATAAAGCTAAATTCAGTGACATATTAAATGTCCTCAGCACGTGAGTATTGGTTGCCATCTTGGACAACATAAGCTTGGATGATAGAAAAGATTATTTTTTTCTGCTAAGAAAAGAAGCTTTGCTAGATCACTGAAGTATAATCTTACAGAAATCAAAATCTAATTTGCATGTAATCACCTTTTAGGAAATGAAAGAAATAAACTACGTCTTTTAATATTTTCAAAGCTATGAGGAGAAAAGAGTTTCCTGCATGGGAGGCTGAATGTGGGAGGATTGTGATTTGAGGACAACATGGGCAGAAAAGTACTGTAGACATTAATTACATGGGGTCAGGCAGATCTTGACTTGGGCACGCACCACGGTGGGAAGTGAGACCTAAGGCTAACAGCCATCAGAGAGAAATCCGAGCAGGCAGGCTGAGTAGTATCATGCCAACCCTAGGAAGCACAAGCCCCTGAGCTCCAACTCCATCATACTGGGAAAAATGTTCTTCCACTTTACAAAACTCTACTGCTAATGGTAAAGCCCAATTAGGTTGCATAAGATATATCATTTGTGTGCAGAATATGTCAACAAATTATGATTATTTTAATAGAACACATTGTTCTTTCTATGAATTATTTATTTATTATTTTTTTTTTTTCGGCCAGTCCTGGGCCTTGAACTCAGGGCCTGAGCACCTTCCCTGGCTTCTTCCCGCTCAAGGCTAGCACTCTGCCACCTGAGCCACAGTGCCCCTTCTGGCCGTTTTCCGTATATGTGATGCTGGGGAATCGAACCGAGAGCCTCATGTGTAGGAGGCAAGCACTCTTGCCACTAGGCCATATTCCCAGCCCCCTTTCTATGAATTTGTCCTTTTGGGATTCATATTTAATAATTTTCTGTCTGTAAAAGCCCACTGTGGAAGTGTTCCATTTTTCTTTGTTGTTGACTGACTTATTAGAATGACGATGTTGATGATTTCAAAAGTGATTCTTTGGTATTGTGGTTATAATTGCCTCCACTCCCAAGAAAGAAGAGTGCTTGCATTGGCTGATATAAAATTCCAACTCAGTGAAATAGTTGCTTTTCTCATAAATGGTGATTGACAGCCTAGAAAATAGAGCAATAAATTCAGAATTTCTCTACCACCTTTTAAATGGTAATTATGCCCTGAAATTCTTGGCTTTATTATTTAATTTCTGCTGTTTAAAGTCTGTGATTTAATGACTCATTGAACGGTTTATAGGTTTTGGTGTTATATCTGACCAGTTCTACTTACGTGGAATTCCATCAACCTCTGAACAAAGTGGATAATGAGTGACAACCACAAATCAAAATCAGAAGAGTCCAGGATCTCAGTGTAGGAATCTTTGAAGATGCCCACAGGCAGTGATGTTACCTTGCATCATCTAGAGAGGGCCCAAGTGCTATGCAAATGCGGGGGTGGGCTCCCACTCATGGATGTGGAATCTGGGGCATTCAGGAGGATGAGACATGGGTGCAGAATGGGACTATTAGACAAAGGAAGTCAGTTAGGTCAGGTCATGGGAGAGGAGAAGGAAAGGTTGGGGCAGTATAGGGTTACATGTAGTCAGCATATAAATAGATTTTTACATATATAACATTTGAATATATATTTACATAGAATATATATTACCTCTTCGTACAATATATACAGTATATGGTACATATATAGAGTATATATTGCTATATATACTACTCATAGTCTATAGTTACTATATACCATATACAGTTTATACTGTATCCTGTATATGTACAATATATACATACAGTGTATATGTAGTATAGGTTTATATATAGCATATATAAATATATTTTAGACATATATTTATGTACTTTACAAATAATATAATATACCATCTATATTATAATCTATTAATATAATATAGTATATATTATATAACAGAGTAGTATAATATACATACTGTATATAGTATATATACTCTAATACATAACAATATAGTATAAAATATATAATACATAATATAATAATGCAATATATAATTATATATAACATAGTGTATATTACATGTATAGTATATATAGCAGTATACTATTTATAATATATAGATAGTATATAGTGTATAGCATATAATACTAGATATACTGTCTATCATATTTAAGTGTATGTCATATGTCATTTATAGGATATATATGACATATACTATGTTATATAGATAGTATAATGCATACATGAGCACATAATGATGTAATATATAGTATGTAGTATGTTTATACTATACTGTATAACCCTGCATATATAAGATTTATGGGATAGTTTACATACTACATACATGAAACACCATACTGTTTACTACATGCTATGTGTACATAAGTACTATGTATGTGATAGCATATGGATAGTACACTGCTATCTATATACCATATATACTATATATACAATTCATAGTATACTCTATACACTATGCATATAACATATACTACATGCTGTATTATATATCATTATATATTGTATTATTTTGTTGTATAGAATGCATTGTATAGTTTTGTATTACATTGTATATATGTTTTATGACACATATATTATATATTTATATATAAGGTATAAATAGAATGAAACCCACTGTTCCCTATATGTGATATACCATAACAGCAATGATAGAAGACTTCTGAGATTGCCTCTTTCAAGTCTCTTTTGCACAAACTCACTGGTGTAGGAAAGAAAAATATGA
>NW_025960794.1:30183-45000 GCF_023159225.1 Perognathus longimembris pacificus | reverse complement strand
TTGCTATTCCTGCATATCTTCCTGCATACTAGAAGTAACCAAACCAATAGACTGACATGTAGATATTTTGGACCCTTGCTCCAGAATATGCTTGATATTTTGGTGTTACAACAAACCAGCTACCTTCAACTATAGCATGCTTTTCTCCTAGACTTCATATTTACTCCTCCTCTTTCTGTCCCATATTGCAGGACATTAACAGGTCTGGCTGCTATAGGACCAATTTTCAATTGGGAAATTAATAAATTACTTATAATTAATTCACTCTTTGTCAATCCTGAAAAACTAGAAAGAAAAGTCTTATAGAGACTAGGGATTGACACAAGGCAAGCAGCATATACCTAAATTGACCTGAATTTTGGAACTCCAGGGCTGTCCACAAAGTTTATCCAACAGATAGATGACGAGCACCTTCACTCCTCTGAATGTTTTATTTTACCCTGTTGTAGGTACAGATTTCCATGCATCAAATAGGGAGGGATCTGGCTTTCAGTTTTTTGTTATCTGTTTTAGCTTTAATGATACACCAGCACTACTATAATCTACTTCAAAAATTGAGAAAGTATACATATTTTATGTCACATTCCTCCTTTGTAAAGCCTTCCATGAATGCTCCTAAAACAAGCATCCCCTAGCTCAAATGCAAAGAAGACATACAGCATATCAAAATATTTAAATGAAGTTTTGTGTCAGTCAACTTGTGTGTGTGTGTGCTCGTGTGTGTCTGTATGTGTGTGCACCAGTCCCTGAGCTTTAATTCAAGGCTTGGGCTCTGCCCCTAAGCACTTTTGCTCTAATCTACAATTCTACCAAGTGAGCCACATCTCCACATTTGGCTTTTTGTTAGGGAGTTACATTCTAATCCAGATTGGCTTGCAGCTACAATATTCAAACCCCAGCCTCCAGATTACCTAAAATCACAGGGTGAACCATGGCAAAAGAAACATCTTCTTGAAGGGCCTATGTTCTTCCCTTCCGATACACTTTTGGAATTGTGTATAATAGGGGAGTACACTAGCAATAAACAGCTCTCAGTCAGAATGATCAGCATCCATTCAAGTTTGATACAAAATAAAAGGATTTGGCCTATACATTTGTTACCTTCACCCAGCTCTTACTGCTACAAATGACCAGAATCTCAGCCTCACTGACTTCATCACAATGCAAGGAGGTGTAGTGAGAAGTGAGAAGAGAAGTCACAGAAGAAGATGCAACCAATAGATGGAAAGCACACACAATCCAGACTGAGAGGCCTGGAGGCAAATATGCTTCCTACCCCTTGTGCAGAGCACGGCTCCAAAGAGCACATTGGCCGAAAACCTTGCTGTTTTTTCTCAATAAACTCAAACTGGCCAAGTTTGTACCCAGTCCTTCAAATATTGCCTTGGTGAATGGCAAATCCTTTGTATAACTACTTAAGAAAAAGAAAAAATATTTTTAAAAAAACTCTAATACATGCGATTGCAAGTGTAGCTATGAGTCAAGTGGTAGAACACGGCTTTTTGAAAAAGAATAAGAAAACCTAAGCATCAGTAATAGAATGTCGGTTCAATCATGAATATAATACCCCACCAAAAACCTCAGTGTTTTTCAGATGGCAATGACTCAGACCTATAATGCTAGCTACACAGGAGGCAAAGATCCCAGGACCAAAGTTCAAAGCCAGGCTAGCAACAAAGTCCATGGCAATCTTATCAACAATTGACCATGTCTCCTGGGGAAAGCTGAAAATAAAAATGTAGTTGTGACTCAAGTGGCAGAGCACTAGCCTTAAAAAGAAAGATAAGTAAGCTGTCCCTGAGTTTACACCTCAATATAGGAACGACAGCAAAGATATATCTATATACAGTTATATATATATAGTTATATATGCATATATGTATACATACATAATTTTATAGTAATATAGAGAGAGTAATATACAATATAGTTGTATATATAGCTATGTATATGACTATATAGAGTTGTTTTATAACATACACACACAAATGTACACACTGTGAATTAATAGTGTTGAATTCCATAAAACTTAACAAGAAAATACAACCTTTGGAAAACTATCAGTAGTGTACAAGCATAGTAACCTGGGCCCAGCAGACAGAGAATGTAGGAGGCCCAAGATTCCATAGTGCTTGTTCCTAAGGGGAAGGAAGCTCCAGTAACTGGCACAGTGGGTTTTCACATTAAAAAGAGACAATCTGTCCTTAGAGCTGTTGGCATATGAAAGGCCCATAGGGTGGGTGTCTCCTTGTCCCAGAAATACAGAGAGAAATAATGGGGAAAGAAATATGTCCAAAGTGAGGAACAGGAAATATCTGAGGGACCCTGGGTCTTCACCCTCTCTCATGTTTACCTCTAATGAGCAAGGACTTTTTCAAGTAATCAGAGCACTGCAAAGAAGATCCTGTTTCTAGGAGTTCAGATCAATGAATTTAAAACTGCAAAATACAAAGGAACATATAACACAGATAGTACTATAATAACCAATATAAAATAATAATATAATAACACAGATAATATTATCACAGATATCCTGAAAACTAAGATCTGAAGACATTGGTTTCAAGTCAGCCTAGACTGAAGTCTGTGAGATGTCTTTTTAAGATCTTCATTATGCTTATTAGTTGCACGAAGGAGTTCAAATTTAATAAAATATTGTATGAATACAATCAATCTTGATCAATATTACTCCTTTCAAACAACACTCTTACCTCTGCTCAACAACCAAAGAGATTAAAGTGAAACTATTACAAAAGTATTAGAGCTAGATACTTGAACAAAAAAAGATCTAGGACAGTGCCTAAGCCCAAAGTTCAAGCCATAGGGACAGCAAAAAAAAAACGTAAGAAACAATGCAAATACAATGTTTCTCTGAGAAAAGTATTAAAACATAATAGAGAAAAATGACCAGAAGAGATGTCCAAGTTCAATGTGGAGCAGCCAAAACCCATTTGAGCCATGTCAAGTAGAAAAAAATCTCCAGAAATGTTCAACTCACAACATTCCCTACAAGGTGCCCTCAGTGAAATTCACTCTACTCTTCAACCAAGTCAAAAGAACCTTTTAATTCTTCCTTTGGAGTTTCAAGTCCTATGAAGTTCAGTGATCAAGTGAAATTACTAGAACTGTTTTCACACTCAAAGTCCCTGTCCTTCCTCCCCTAGCATATTAACTGCACGTGGATTATGTAATTATAATATTCACTATCAGGATGTGCAATACACTGAACAAATTATGGAAACAAGCTTTTTTCAAAAGCATGAGTGAAATCCTAACATCATGTTCTCAACATAAGAAATGACAGGAATGCAGATGCCATATCTGACTTGTAGACCTCAGTTCCCAAGAGCTCAACCACTCAGCAGCTGTTAGAGCTCTTCCCCAATCCCATTTCTAGTTCAGAATCAGATCTTGTGATTGGCTACTTCACATATTTAAACGGCCCTCATGGATGATGACATCATTCTGCCACCTAGCCTATCACGACCAGGTAGAATCTTGGGGTTTCCATGGAGTTGGGGGTAAATAAAATTGGATCATCGCAAGTGACCAGTGGACAGCGACCAGTGTCCAGTGAGCTTCGAACTGGACACGTGTGCTCTGAGTTCAGCTGCCCACACATCCTCTCCTGTCACCTCCTCTTCCCTTCTATCTCCATTGGATGTGACCTCTTCTCTAACAATGTCAGGTAAGGAGAAAAAAGTCTTAAGTAAATCCCATTAGATGTTCCCACACCTTCACTTTAGTAATACAAACAAGACAGCTTTAAGTAACACAGGGAGAAATGAATTCAAAGGAAGGAGATTTAAGAACCATTTCAGCTGCGATATTTACTAGGTGTGTGATGTATTCAGACAGATTACCCTTTCACAAAACCTGTTGCTTCATCTTCCAAATAAGGAGAAAAATAATGCCCATAGTCAGAACACTTCATTTTTCTGGGTGTCAAAGGTAAATATTTGTATAGAGAAGGAAGCCATAGAGTTCTTCCGAGGGTCAGTTTTTACTCAATTAAGTGAGAAAGAATCCTACATCGGTTACAAAACAAATCAGCAACATACTTAATGTGTAACAGTCTCCTTGCACTAATATTTCCACTAAAGGATTTTAAATTCATTATTGCTGTTCTAAGAATAATACTCAAGGGTTTCTGTTTTGCTGTCAAACAAGAGGAAAAAGAAACTCAGACAGCAGTGGTAACCAGGCTTCCAGTAGACAGATATACTAGAAGAAAAAGTTCCAACAGAATTGGCAGGGCTGAAGAATGAAGGGATGGGGAGGACCTAAAGAAGAAGAAATCAAAGGTTAAGAGTATGGAGACCTTTCAGGAAAGGACAGGTGGTTTGGAATGGAATGTTGAGGAGAAAGATTTTTAAATCAACACACAGGAAGTAGAGAGTGAAATTTACTCAGAGAAAGGCAAGAGGACGTTCATTTTACCCAAAGATTATATTAATGAACTAGAAAAAATTCTACCGGTAGAAAACCGTCTCACAGAATTGATATTTAGCTGTTACTATTCTTTGTTTGCTTTGTCGTGTATTTTTTCATTTACCTGAACACATGATGCTGATAGTTCTTTTTGCATAACTGGGTCATGAACTGTGGGCATGAACAAAGATTGAGCTAAGCCCCTAGCCTTTTCTGTTTCAGTTAGCTTTTGGTGTTTTCACTCAGGCCAACTTGAACCATAATCTACGTAGCAATTCCTCGCAGGTATGTTGGATTACAGGTATGACCTCTACATGGCATTTGTATGATTCAGATGTGGTTTCACAAATATTTAGGCTACAATGACATTAACAAATGTCTTGATCTCGGTTTACCCAGTAGCTAGTATTACAACTGAGTCTTGCCTTGACAATTGTGAATAAGAACATTTTAGATATACTTTTAAGAAATAGCTTATCCAATAAACATAGTAAGAAAAGGGATTAAATAAAGAACTGGAAATCAGCCCTTTCAGTAGTCTAGTTTACTCAATAGTCTAGTTTATCCTAATTTAAAGATTTTCTACATGTAAATAATCAGTAATTGATTGTTTGGCGCTGGGGATGTAGCTCAGGGTCACAGTTCAGCTTCATATATGCAAGACCTCGACTTTTCATCTCTACGACAATAATAAAGCTGTTTGAACTCTAATGGTGGTCTTATTTTTACAACTTTCAGGATGATATTTTCATGATGTCCAAATGACTAGGCTACACGTTGAGAATAAATATAGATACTTTCAGAACCGTTTAAAAGACATTTTGCTATCTCTGCTTATACACGTATAATTGCAATGCCTGTTTTTAGTGACTAATCTCCATAAGTTGGTCTGTTATATTAAGAAAAATGTAAGTATTTAATGATAGGATATGTCTGTATTTATTCAACTTCCCGTATTGTTTGTCTTTTGCTACCTTGCTCAAATGGGTCCTAAATATTTAAACACAATTAACTCCCCAACTACAGTATCCCAGCTAGGAGTACAGATGTGATCAGCTTCCTACTCATTCTTGTTGAAATATAGGTCTACGTAATGAATGATTGCATAAATACTTGCAAATACTGCCGGTTGTATTCATGTTCATACACATATTTCAGGTACACTTTTCCTGTCAGTATTTACTGGCAAGGAGTTCATTCAAAAACAAGTCAAATGGGGTGGTTTATAATTCCATGGTAGTTGGAATTGAAGCTACTCAAGGCATTCAGTTGGAGGGTAACAAATTTGATGTCAGCTGTAGCAACTTACTGACAAATTTCCTCCAAAAAATTTTCTCAGCCAGGCATAGGTGGCTTACATCTGTAATACTAGTTACCCAGGAGGGTGAGATGTGAAAATCACTGTTCAAAGTCAGCCCAAGCAGTAAAGTCCCAAGACTCTTACAATCAGCCTTCAAAACCCAGGAATGGAGCTGTGACTCCAGAAAAAGAAACAGTGCTAGGGAACCTTAAGCACAAGAAAGCTCTGAGACAGGAATCAGACCCAAAGTTCACTTCCCATGACAGGCACACAACACATGAAATTCGCAGTTTACAATTACTTTCTACTTGCATACTTGTTTATCACTAACATAGACACTGTTCATTTTCATGTAACACGTGTGGCAATGTAATTTCAATTGGTAGTAAATATATATTACTTGCATGCTTCATTCCTAAGTTCCATTCTTATACATAGTTCTATAGGTCATATGTTTTAATTTTGTCTGTTGTTCCAGAACTTATTCTATCTTCTTACATATCAGTCCTTTGTAATATACCACTTTTCTTCACTATCACCATTATTATCATCATTACTATTGTTTTTACTATATCATTGATGAGGAAGTAGGAGATGAGAAAGTTTCACATTTTGCTTGCTAAAGCATTTCTTGAGAAACTACTTCTCAGTCATTGTGACTTTGGATCACTAATCAGACCTGAAGAGAATAATTAATGCTCCTTTATTAGGAATGTTGTCTGTATTTCAAGTGAACTCTATGAAATAGTGTATGCCTTGTCTAAAGTCAAACCCCAAAGATTCAAATGAAAATAGCAGAAGTGTTTGGAATATTTTCAAAAATGCCCTTGCTAGCCAGGTACTGATTGGTGGCTCATGCCCCTAATCCTAGCTACTCAGCTGGCTCAGATGTGAGGATTATGGTTCAAAGGCAGCCCAGACAGGAAAGATCAGGAGACTCTTATCTCCAATAAACTACAAAAACGGCCAGAAGTGGAGCTATGGCGCTAGCGGTAGAGCACTAGCCTTGAGCACAAATGCTCTGACACAGTGGTCAGGTCCCAAATTCAAGCCATAAACTTAGCATGAAAAAAACAATTCCATTTTTGTGGCTGAACTCTGGGCCCAGACTCTCCCCCATCTTTTGTGTTCAAGGCTTGGGATCTACTTCTTGAGCCGCCACTACACTGGCTTTTCTGTGCATAAATGCAGATGTCCTGTTTAAAACTGCTTTGAGTCAAGATTCTGTGATCTCAAACTCCGGTGTAGCTAGGATTACAGGCCTGAGTCACGGGAGCCCCGCATGGATTCCTTTTCTTTATGCACTATTTTCACTTTCATCAGAAGTAGCTTTCAACTAAAATAGGCTCTTCATCGTTACACTAATTTTCTGATAAAACTGTACATTCTCAATAAAAGTCACTGATTTTAGACCCCCAAATCATGAAAATAGACAAATCTAAGAATAAAAATGATAAGTTAATTTGCATTTAGCTCTACCTACATTTATCTAAATCAATTTTGATGTCCATTTAGATTTTCTACATTTAAAAGTATTGTTTGGGACTGAAATGTACTTCAGTGTCACAACTAATGCTTAACATACACAAGGCCTTGATCCTGTCCCCACCAGACAATAATAACAATAATAATAATAATTTAATGAGGTCCTAATGCTTGTAATCGTTTGTACTTTTAGGGTGATATTTTGCTCAAGTTGAAGATGCACATGAGATAGGTGTTTAGAAGGACTGTAGCTATGAAAATGTTCACAATTTTTAGACTTTCTTTGCTGCTTCTGTTTATAGCTGTATTAATTAAAATGCCTATCTAGAAAAATACATATTGGCTATGTGGTATGCAATATTAAAAGAAATATAAATGTGTACAATAAAAAGATTCTTTTACATATATTAATTCCCTGTCAACTATACCATTATATCTTGTATATTTTTTCAAGGATTTGCTGACTTTTTGTTTTGATGCTATGTAGCCCAAACTGATCTCAAACATTGTGATACAATTAATTCTCCAACCTCACCCTTCTGTATGGCAGGAACATAGAAGAAAGGCCTAGCTTTTTACTCATTATTATTAAAAAATTGCTCACCACAACTTAGGACCATGTGACAACTAGAATTTTGCTGATTACCACATACTTTTTACTACTGTGGTTTTCTTGTCAATGTTTCTCAGCAAGAAATTCATCCAAAAACAAGCCAGTGGGTGGCTTATAATTGAGATGTCCACACACTATCCACTATACAAAAGTTTGAGGTGGAAATTCTAAGTTTGAGTCCAGCCTTGGACAACTTCCTCATAAACTGTCTCAAAAATTCATCTCAGCAGAAAAAAATACATCTTAGCAAGGCAATGGGGGCTCAAGACTATAATCCTAATTATTTAGGAAGCTAACATATGAAGACCATGTTTCTAGCTGGCCTAAGCAGGAGGGACCACTTATACTCAACCACCAAACTCAAGCCGTCAAAATGTAGCTCAAGTGGTAGAGCTCGATTCTTGAATAAAATTTTCAGAGGCTAAACTCAGGCCCTCACTTCAAGTTCCAGGACCAACACACAAGAACAAATATTCCTAATTTACAATCACCTTCTACTTTGCACTTGCTTTTTAGCTAAAAGGAAGTAGAAAATGTTCATGAAGTAGATAATACGGCATGTGTGATAACCTAACTGGATTAGGAAATATACAATACACAATACTTGGATGCATGAAATGTATCCAAATTTCTATTCCTTTATGGTTTTCTATAATTTGATTTTATTTTTGTATACCTTAGCACCATAGACTATATCATCCTCCATCAGTCCTATCTATTCATTACCAGATATTATCACTTTTACTATAATTGCTTTTACTCTATCATTGATGGGTAAGTAGAATCTCATAAAGCTTAATATTTACTGTACAAAAAGCAATTCTTGACAACCAAACTCTCTCAGGGAGTCATTGTGACTTTGGATCAGTAGTCAGGCCTGACAATGGTAAACAATGTGCCTTTATTTCGTATCTTGTCTGTGTTTGAAATGAACTCCAGAATAAGGCCTGTGAATTGCACCAGGCTAGACAGATGCCCAAATTCCCAATGAAAATATCAAATGTGATTCCTTTTTTGGAGTAATGTCTGTGTGATAGTCCTGTCCTGTATCTTGAACTCACGGCCGGGTTCCGAATGTCAAGCCACAGGCGCCTTTCTTGGGTTTTTCTGTATTTTCTTTGTTTCTTTCTTTTGCCCAAGGCTAACCCTGTACCACTTACAGCACAGCTCCACTATTATCTTTCTGCTGGTTAATTGGAAAGAAGAATCTCATGCAGACGTGACATATTCTTATATTTCTCTCAGTATAGCTAGGGTTTCATGCAGGAGCCACCAGCTGGGCCTGTTTTCCAATGGATAACATCAACTGTCCTGGCTGGGAATATGGCCTAGAGGCAAGACCACTTGACTCTAACATTAAGTCCTGGGTTCAATTCCCCAGTACCACATTTATAGAAAGTGTCCAGAAGTGGCGAGGTGGCTCAAGTGGCACAGTGCTAGCCTTGAGCAAAAAGAAGTCAGACAGTGCACAGGCCCTGAGTGCAAGGCCCAAGATTGGAAAAAAGAAAACAAAAAGAACACAAAAAACCCCAAAACACTCCACTGTCGTGTATGACAAGCTCTATGTCTCCAGTTTCACGGGTTTGCTCATCACAGTTCTGTCCTAAGAGTGAGGCTATTTAACCTGGTGCTGATGTCAACGTCATGGAAGACCCTGAACAAGTGGACTCACATCTGACCCTATGTTCCCTCATTACTAAAATGGTAAATGGTGATGTTACAGGTTCTCTGAGGATATCGCAGTTCTGAAATGCTTCCATGCTACGACAAAGTCACGAGTTAGTCTAAGAGCACACTCAGGGGAGACATAGCAGGTAAAGACAGCCTGCTTCTAGCCCAGGAAACAATACCTAAACCAGGTCATTTGTTGTCTTCAGCTTCCTAGCTTGTAAAAGTTACCACTATGCTAAAGTTCGCATATCAGTGAGGACTCAGATTAGAGCATTCCTGACCATAGCAAACTTAAAATAACCCTGTTCTCCCAAGGAATTGAGGTCCCATCAATCTCATCATTTTTCACAATACCTGCTTCCTTTTTCCAGATAATTTCCACAGTCCATCTTTACTTGGAGCTGCAAACGCTCCACAGTTCTGTCTTCCTGCAGTGAGAGACACTTCTCCAACAGGAAGCTCTACAGCGTCTGCACAGCCCAGGCTCCAGTGCTCACCGCAGCAGGGCCCCTGCCGCCCACCTCCGCCCCCTCTTTCCAGACACTCACGGGGAGTGCCTACCTGTGCCAGTACTCTAGCACAGCCATGTGGGCAGGGGAGGCTGGCTACTGCCACAGCTCCGCCTCCACTGCCTCCTATGCCAGGTTTTGGGGATGGGACATGGTGGGGAACCACACTGTGACTCTCACTGACCAGGGCCCAGTGATCTCTTCCTCAGTGATGACGTGTCACTATGCTACGTACGCACATGCTGATGCATTAGTGTCTCCCTGTCCACCAATGTTTCCCAGCCTGGCCCAGGGGACCCCAGCTCACACTGCACATCAAGGGCATAGCATGTCCCTTTCCTATTGGGAAGGAAACCAGGGCTATTACTATCCCCCACACCCACTGGGGCCCCTGTGCCCTGGAGAACGCGGTCCCTGCCTACAGCCTCATGGCTCTGTGTCCTCCATGGGGACACAAACCCAAATGACGATGGCGCTCAAAGATGGTCATTCCACCCACGTCTTATCACCAGTCTCCACCACGGGAATGTGCTACTCTGTGCCTGCCGAACCCACCACAGTAATGAACACTCAAGGTAAGTAAAGGCAATCTCGAGGAAAAGAAGTGGAAGAATCCAAGAGGAGTCTGTATTTGGCAGCCTGGGATTGGTGAGTCAAGAGATAGGTAGAGTGGAAGCCCTGATCATCACTCACTCCCCTCATACTGTGGTCTGCATTTGCAGCCTCTGCATAAGGCAGACAGGCCTGAGAAAATGCCTCCAATGGCATGGACTAGCAAGCAAAGCGCTGCATCCAATCCTTACCACTCACGTAACTTAATTAATTAAGGAAATATCGGACACCCTCAATGCCATGTGTGATGCACCTAGCAGACCACCTGAAGCACAATAAGGAGGCACATGCTTTGAACTGTCCTCAAAAACCCACCCACTTTAATGACTCCTTGCACTGGATTCTTTAGAAAATACTACAACATTTGGAGGTAGTAACAGTTACATTTTTGGGTGTGAGCTCACAGATCCTGGCTATTGGGGAGGTTTAGGATATGTATTTTATGTGTACTTCATGGACATACATTCTTCTCCTGAGTTGGGCCCCAGTGACTAATGCCTATAACCCTAGCTCCTGAAGAGTAGGATGAGAGCTGAGGATTGATACTAGACAACGACCAGGGCAAACATCAGCAGGGGCATGGCCTAAGTAGGTAGTGCACCAACAATTGAGCATGAGAGGAAAACCAAGACCAAGCCTCTGAAGTAAACCCTAATGCCACCGTTCCTAGGTGTGGGTACATGCACACACACCTCAGCACACACCTAGAAGCACAAAATGAAAGTACACAAAACTATCATCGTTCGTTTTTCATGCTGAAACATGAAACAACTGATTATCACAGGAGAGTGGCAAGAACTGAGTACCCTCTATGAGATAACTAGGCCTGATAGTACGTTTTGAAAACGGTTTTGGGATGATTGGATTTGAACCCACAGCCAAGAAAATAGTAAATAAATGCTCAACCATTGAGTGTCATTCCAAGTACAAAATGATTCATGTTCTTTAAAATCATGTTCACCTTTTTTTACTGACAATAATCATTGGAAATTCAAAGATGTAAAGAACCAACAACACCCCAAGGGCACTAGGGGCTCATAGAGTTCCTGCCACCCACATGACCATGCAGGGTCTCAGATGGTGTCCTAAGAGGAGCTCACAGGGGCATGCTGTCCAGTGCAGGCAGACACCCGTTGACATCATGAGGAGATGGACAACCTCAGTTACCGGGGCCTGATTTCACCTTTCCCTTCTTGGTAGCAATGCAAATACTCCTGAGACGGACATGTCCGTAACAATCTGACCCTCCATACACACAGGATGTCTTCCAGACATTACAGTTAGCACCAGGTCCTGCCAGGGCACAAATGCTTAATACATTGAGAGCATCGATCCTCTTTAGGGCATTTTTGAATAACAACTTCAGTCCAATGGACTCCGAATTTGTTGGCTTTCTTTCTAGATCCAAGTCAGTAACAAAAGGAGTGTAAGTATTTGGGAAAAAGTAATAGAGAGCTCCTAGAGGTCTGAATTCCTGGAAGATCTCTAAAGAAAGCCAGGACCCTCGACTCCTTCATGTAACAATCTCTTTAACTTCCATTCTGCATGAATCTTCTGGGCCAAGCAGATTAAGTCTGCTAGGGATAGGCACAACAGGAAAAGGAGCCAGGATATTTAAAGAGAACTGAGTACACCAGTAGTATTCTACACGTTGCTACTCTGAGAAATGGCATCTATTTTAACTTCTGACTCACTTTAGTTTTTATTTTAATTCACTTTTTTAACTTATCAACAGATCTTGACAATATAGTTGACACCACAGCCCAAGGTAAAAATATGAAAAGCATCAATGTGACTCCAGTGCGCGAAAACGCAACCGACTGTCCCACTGAGCAAGGAGAAAAAAACAAGCAAGAAGACGCTGACGTTAGTGATCTGATTCCTCAGGTCAACGTTCAGCTCCAGAACCCAGAGCACCTGCTGGAGGAAGCCATGGCAATGGGCATCCAACCAGCCAGGGAGCGGGCTCCTGGGAACAAGCCTTCATATACCAAATCTCCAACAATGGCTTCCACTTGCGCCAGAAAAACTAAGAGCTATGGTCAGAAAAAGGCAAGAAACGTGACAGAAAACAACCCCAAGAATGGTGGGGCACAGAAGCAGCCGGGGAACAAAGTGAAATTGAGAGAGAAGACAAGCACCCCAAAGGAAAGGCGCAAGAGAAATCAGCCTGAGCCTGGCCAAGAGGCCTCGAAGAAGCCGAGAAGCAGCCTAGCCATGCACATGATGGAGTCGGTGCAGGTGTTTCATGCATTGGGAAAGAAGCACGAGAGGAAACCTGTGCTGCCTTCCTCCAGGGCTTTGAGAAATGCCAAAGACCCCACGTTTTGTCCAGCTAAGCAGTCCAGGCTGGACTCGAATCGTGACTGTCAAAGCCCGAAGAAAGTTCGGGCAATGAACACCAAGAGGAGTGCTGACAGCCAGGGCGGCTCCCCACGCCAGTGTGAGCTGCCTCCCCCTGTGAAGGTCAGGCTGGTGCCTTTGCCTTTTCTCTCCCCAGAGCAGCCTCGACTTCGACCTGTTTGTCGCAGGCCACAGGCCCTGGCCTCCCGCAGATCCAGTGCAGCTGACCCTGCCCGGCCTCCTCCTGACACCACTCAGCCCGCTCAGGTCAACACATCCCGACCCGCCAATGCCAGCTCCTGTCTCATGGCTCCCACCAAGCCACCTCGGCCTGTTTCCACCAAGGCCACTCTGTCGGGAAGGAGCAACCAGCCCCAGTCCACTGAGCCTCAGGTTGCCAATGCTAGGCCTGCACCCCACACATCATCATCGTTCACTGCTCAGCCACGCAGGCCTGTTCCAGCTGCCGCCACCAAGCTCCACTGCCCCCCAAAGCCTCCACACCACTATCTCCTGCAAGACTTCAGCTGCCAACCCATTCCATGGAGGAAAGCCGACATTCCTGGGCCAGTGGTGTCAGATCCCATCAGCCAGGAGCAGAGGCCAGAGCGGGAAGCCATGAAGAGGCAGGCTCAGCAAGAGCGGGAGAAGGCGGCCCAAGCCACCTTTGTGGAGAAACTGCCATTTTTCCACAGGAGACAAGTGGACATGGACATTTCCCTATACTACGGATATGCAATGTAAGATCTGCAGAGATTTATGTAGTAGATATTTTGTCCCTTAGATGTGAAAAAAATAGGCACAATTATATATTAGGATATATACATTTCTCTATTCGGGTCTATATTCCAAATGATAAAACAATGTCAATGAGTTAATTAGCTAATGATTAATAAATTAAAAAACCGCATGTGTTTTGAGAAATGTTCACGTTTCTGATGTTTTGGGCAGGGTGGATGACTTTAATAACTGCTGCATTGGAACTGTGGGCTGGTGGTTCACGCCTGTAATACCGGCGACTCAGGACGCAGATATGAGTGTGTTAGCCTGAAGTTGGTCTGGGCAGCAATGTCTATGAGACTTCTATCTCCAATAAACTACTCATAAAATGCCAGAAGTGATGCTGGGACTCAAGTGGTAGAGCACTATTGTTGAGCAAAAGAAACTCTGGCCCCGAGCTGAAGCCTCAGAACTGGTAAAAAAAAATAAAATTAAATTAATAAGTGTGGAAAAAGGATGCATTAGAAAGTAAAAGCTGAACTTTGAATGGGAAAACTGGCTAGAAGAATAGCATAGTTAAGACTAGGGGAATGAATATTCTGTAGGATTAAGAGGACCAAAGGCAAAGTCTACTTATGCTCTAAAAGATTAATTCTGGATGGGCAGGGTATTAAAAGTAAGACCTCAAGTTTGAGGTTGTGGTTCAAAGAGGAAACCTCTGCAAACGTCACAAATCAGAGACGATGAGTATAGGTTGAACGGAGGAATGGAAGGATTCTCATAAGAGAATAAGTTACGTCTCATGACTCACCAGATTAAGAAAGTTGCCAGACAGTGGTGTCTGATAGTGGAGTCCCAGCTGCTAGGAGGGCTGAGATGTGAGGTGAGAGGTCAATAAGCCAACAGGAGCCGACACATGGGGTGTGATCCTCAGTGCAAATGAAGGAGCAAAGAGCCAGAAGGCCAGCTGTGGCTACAGAGGTGGGGCATCAACACTGGGTGAGTGAGCTGAACGTGCCCGGGTTGAGCACCTTCCACACACACACGTGCACACACACACCATGCGTGTGCATACACTCACTGAAATCCATGGTGGATAGTAAGATTCAGTGTGTGATCCCAGCAGTGTCCGA
>NW_025960794.1:0-30083 GCF_023159225.1 Perognathus longimembris pacificus | reverse complement strand
TCAATCAGACATACCGATGGAACTCAAGGATTCTCATCCCACAAATGAATTCCCACCAAGACATTCCCCCATGGGAATGTACTATGCAGAGACATCTGAAACCTTCCAAGAAACAAACGCTCAAGGTGAGTAAAGAGAGCCCAGAGGAATAAGATGGGCAACACACAAGTGAAGGTCTATTCTGTGTCTGAGTGACGATAATGACATAGACAAGTAGACTGGATTCCTGAGCCACAACCCCTACCTTCACTCAATCCTCTCCATGTGCAGGTTCTAAGTGAGGCAGAGAGGCAAGTGGTTAAGTATTGACCTCAAAAACAGAGTGTCCTGGGTTCAAAGTTCAGAACCAACATATATTTAATCAAGTAATGATTAATTAGTTAAATAAGGATTTAACAACTGTCAGGGCAATTTGAGCTGCACCCAGGAGATGACCACAGGCATGTGAAGGAGGTTATGCTTTGAACTCTCCTTGGAAAACCACCACACGGGAATTATTATTCCCACAATTTCATCTGTTAGTGTGGATTCTTTGGAAAATATCTGAAAATTGGTGGTGGAGGGAATGATAATGAAATTTTCCTTGTTCATAGACCTAGCTAAATGCAATGAGGCTCACAATAGGTCCTTTCTGTGTAGGTAACGTCTTTTGTTGCTGGGTGCCAGTGGCCAAAGCCCGTAATCCTAGCTACTGAGGAGGCTGAGATCTAAGGATTGATATACAAAGCTAACGCTGGCACACGTGTCCTTGTGATTCTCCTTGTCAGTTAACCAGACAATCTCTGAAAGTAAAGGAATGGTTCAAGTGGGTAGAGCATCAAAAAAATAAGGAAAAGGGCTAAGCCAGAGAGTAAGGTTCTAAGATGAATCCCTAATATCAGAGTTCACATGGATATACACTGACGGGCACATGCACGCAAACACCCACACAGTGAAAATCTCAAGAGAAATGCACACAAAACATTCCTTTCTCTCTGTCTTTGTGAATACTGAAATATGAGACATGTAATATTCACAGGACACTGACAAGACTTGAGGGCCCTCTAAAATAAGGCCCAGCTTAATAACATTTAAAATTTTTACTTCTTTGGGGAATGCCAGGGTTTGAACATATACCCATGAACATAAGACGCAAATGCTCAAATATGGAGTCACACCTCAAATCCAATCTTTCTTGTTCTATACATCACTTTCATTTTTGTATTGCGTATACTAAATGTCTAAAAGACGTGAAGAAGCAATGGCCGCACACCGTCACCACTGACAGCTAGAGCCCTCTGCCCCCATCTGAAACACCTGTCCATGCTTCAGAGGGGAGCCCCACAAGCAGGAGTGCACTGTGGGCAGACACCTGCTTACTTTCTGGGTGAGGAGGCACAGCATCTCACTGGCCCAGGACTCAAATTTCCTCTTTCATTTCCTGGAACTAATGGCGACTTTCCAGAAGAAGGATGCATCCCTAGGATGGAGCCCTTCCATCCACACATCGCGTCCACCAGACGTGCCCGACGGCGCCGACGCCGACGCCGACGCCGGCAGGAGGGTGAGTGCTGAATCCACTGAGAGCTACAGACCTCTAAGTTAGCCACATTTCAGTAATTGTTCCACTCCAAGGCACTCCCAGTACCTAGGCCTTGCTTCCAGTGCTCAGCCCAAAACAAATGCAGAATAAACATGTAGGAGAAATTCAAACCCAGCTTTCAAAGCCTCAGGATGCCTCTCAGGTCTCCATAGAATGGCAGCATCTTCCACCACTTTAACAACCCATGACAATCCCCAGGAACTGGCATGCATGAATCCTTCCGAAGGACTGTGATTTGGCCATTGAGGAAAAGAGCAGTCTGAGATCTGAAGGACAAGGCAGATTTGAAAAGGGAGGGGAATGCAGCAGTGTTCATGCTGACATCACTATCCTGGGAAGGGGATTCATACCATTTTAATTTACTGTCATGGAAATTTGATGTCAATTTCAATTCACTTGAATTTTTAATTCATCAACAGGCCTTATGGAAAAGAGACCTGACAGAACATTCCAAACCAACAACATGGGAAGGATCCATGGACTCCAGGGAAAGCAGAACTCAAGAGTCAGCAACGGTCCCTCTGTTCACCTGGGCAAGAACAGGCATGGAGCCCTTGAGTCTGGTGACACAGCTCCCAAGACCAAAGTCCAGAGACAGAATGCAGAGAAGCCCTCAGAGGAGCAAGCAGTAGTGTGCACTCTCCCAGCCAGTGACAGTGCAAAGATACCCAGGCCTTCTACCAATGCACCTGCAAAACCACCAACCAGCAGGGTCAGCAAAACTAAGACCCATGGCCAGAAGACAATAAGACGGTTAGGGGAAGAGAAGGCAAGCACTGCAAAGGGAACACACAAGAGAAAGCATCCTGAGCCTCCCAAAGAGACCTTCAAGAGGGCTCGAAGCAGCCTAGCAATGCACATGATGGAGTCAGTGCAGGAGTTGAATGCACTGGGGGAGAAGCATGAGAAGAAACCTGCGCTGCCTTCCTCCAGGGATTTGGGGAATGCCAAAGACCCCACCTTTTGTCCAGCTAACAAGTCAAGGCTGGACTCTACTTGTGACACTCAAAGTCCAAAGAAATTTCAGCCAATGAAGACCATGAGGAATGCTGACGGCCAGGGCGGCTCCCCACGCCAGTGTGAGCTGCCTCCCCCTGGGAAGGTCAGGCTGGTGCCTTTGCCTTTTCTCTCCCCAGAGCAGCCTCGACTTCGACCTGTTTGTCGCAGGCCACAGGCCCTGGCCTCCCGCAGACCCAGTGCAGCTGACCCTGCCCGGCCTCCTGACACAGCTCAGCCCTCTCAGGTCAACACATCCCGACCCACCAATGCCAGCTCCTGTTTCATGGCTCCCACCAAGCCACCTCGGCCTGTTTCCACCAAGGCCACTCTGTCGGGAAGGAGCAACCAGCCCCAGTCCACTGAGCCTCAGGTTGCCAATGCTAGGCCTGCACCCCCCACATCATCATCGTTCACTGCTCAGCCCCGCAGGCCTGTTCCAGCTGCCGCCACCAAGCTCCACTGCCCCCCAAAGCCTCCACACCACTATCTCCTGCAAGACTTCAGCTCCCAACCCATTCCATGGAGGAAAGCCCACATTCCTGGGCCAGCGGTGTCAGATCCCATCAGCCAGGAGCAGAGGCCAGAGCGGGAAGCCATGAAGAGGCGGGCTCAGCAAGAGCGGGAGAAGGCGGCCCAAGCCACCTTTGTCGGCAAAGTGCCTTTTTTCCAACAGAGACAAGTGGACATGGACATATCCCTACACTACGGCTACGCAATGTAAAGTGCACACACATCTCACTTTGAGTAACAGATTTAACCTCACATATATGAGAGTAGATAGTAAGCTTACATATGTATTCGTATATAGAAATAGTGAGCTATCACATAGGAACAATAGACTCAAATCCTGTCTATGTATTTTAAGAGTTCATGAAAGTGAACAACAGTGCCTAATAGAGTAGATTGTTAATAGAATTAATATATTGTTAATAAAGAAACCATTTCTGTTTTCACATATATCTTAATTTTTGTTGATTGGGAGTATTGTTGGGATAAAAGTTGTATGGTAAAAAAAAAATAGGTTGGGTGAAAGAACAAGGTAATTGAAGGAGTACAATGAAAAAGAGAGGAAGAAAAATGGACCAGGAGAAAGAAATCCTTAGAAGAATGCTTTTAGAGTCCCTGTAGAAGTCTCATTAATGAGCCCAGTAACAGTAGTGAGGAATGAAGTGTGGTTTGCAAGTTTAAAGAACAAAACATTAAAACCTGTGGAAAGTGTGTCTAGGTTATCTGGCAAATGTAAAGCCATCTTGTACATAGACTGGCCATATGTTTCAGGAGGAATCAACTAAAACACTTTAGGGGCTAGACACTGACACTCACCTCTGTAAGCCTACCTACACACAGCCTGAAAACTGACGACCCTGGGTCAGAGGAATCTTTGTTACACTTAGGTCAAGTTAACAAGCCAAAATTCAGAAGTGGATCTGTGACTCAAGTATCAAAGTGCCAGAGGTGTGTGAAAAAGCTAACCGAGAACACGGCCCTCCCTTCTGTCATGACTACTGGCACACATCACACACACAAAACTAGGTAACTTGCTATACAACTCCTACACATACAATGGATCTAAGTTTTGTTGTGGGAAAGACAGATACAAAATAAGGGGGGAACCTTCTACAGAGATGCCAAGGGCTCCAGGTTATCCTGGGGGCAGTGGGAAACCCTAGGTCTTAGCCAAGGGAACTGTCAGCGCACAAAGTCCACCGGAACATGCCCTGACCATAAGGACCACCTCTTTTCTCAACACCCACTCGAGGGCAGCGAGATGTGCAACTTGGATTCATCTGCAAACACACAATCCCTAGGCCCCTCGTGCTTCATTAGTGAGGAACAGCGGTGGCTGGGCTGGGATCACATTACAGGCACAGGCTCAGGCCTCCATTTTTGGTGTCTGCAGAGACAGGAAGCGCTTCTGGGTGTCCAAACTGGCCTGCTGAGAGCTTCACCGGAGACTGTAAGGGGACAAGTTCAAACATCTGAAGAGGATGCCACAGTCCTTCTCCCCTCATTCTGGGGGGTGCTTCCTTCCCTGACCAAGGGATGTTCACTCCCACCCATCGTGGGGTGCATTTGCCCATGCGTAGCGTTTCCCCCTCCACGCGGCAGCAGCCTGAGCCTTTCTGGAGACTCCATTCAAGGCACAGGTGATGAAGCAGAGTGACTGGTATTGAGTGAGGGAGGGAAAGTGGTACACTAGGAAAAGGAGATAAGGTGGAGGGACACCACGCAAAAATGAATGCAATGTGTTCTTACAAGTTATTTCTTGAGAAGGTATGGCCTCAAGTGCCCCACTCTTAGTGTACAATTCAGTGCTATCAGCAATCAGAGAATATTCTCTAAAAGGACACCTGTCAGGAGCAGTTAATATCTAAAAATAAGTCTTTTATATTCGAAGAAAAATGAATGTGAATAAAAATTAAATTTGGTTACATGTACTGCACTAGGCTTGATTTTTGTTTTTTTGCTATTTTGCCCCAACTGATCTCAACCACTGTGACACAATTTGCTCCAACCTCTGTATATGTTAGGAATACAGAAATTGCAGGCGATCTACCAATGTTTATTAAAATATTGCACTACATTAGTTATGCCTCCTTTAAATCTAGCATTACAGCATTTGGCGGCTTTACCCCTGGTTTTTACAGATATAGTTTTCCTTTCACTATGTAGTATTAGCTCAGGTGGTAGAGCACTAGCTTTCATCCAAAGAAATGCCTTCAAAAGTGCATAGTAAGCCGGGCACCTGGCGCTCAAGCCTATCCTCTTAGCTACTCAGGAGGCTGGCTGAAGTTCCTGGTTCAAAGGCAGCCCAGGCACGAAAGGTGCTGAGACTCTGATTGCTAATAAACTACTCAGAAAAAGCTGGAAGTGGCACTGAACTAACCTTGAGTGAAAGGAGCTCAGAATAAAGCTCAGGCCTAGAGTTCAAGCCCCAGGAACATCCTCTCTCCCCCCCAGTTCCCACCTCCCACCAAATACACTGTCATTTACTGAAAACAAAATTGAAGAAGCCTGGCTATATAAAGCAACAGTTAAACAGTTTACACTAACGAAATCTGTCCATTTCTCATAGGTGCCTCATAACTCATAGGGGTTTGAGGGTCTCTAGACGTGAACTGAAATCTAAGAGACAAGTGTTAGGGGTGGGGAGGGGCAGGGCGATGACTCCTGTGGGTAATCCCAATAGCACAGGACACGGAGGTCTGAGGATCACAATTCTAAGAAAGGTGAGTCTGTGAGACACGGACTTCTACTGATCCAGTAAGAGCCAGAAGGGAAGCTGTGGCTCAGGAGGTAGAGCACTATCCTTAAACACAATATTCAGGGACAAAGCCAGGTCCAGAATTAAAGCGACGGGATTGGCACAAATTAATCCAACAAACCAAAACCTAAAAGAACAAGAAACAGAAGAAGGAGTAAAGGTCTGCTTCTGTTCTACAAATGCAAGTCATAGTTGTCCTCATAGATAGTAAATAAAGAAGGGCATCACCTCTTGGAAGGGAAGGTGAGGCACCAATACTGGAGCAATAACCTTCAACAACAGAGCAAAAGGACAGCCCCATGTTTCCAGGTCAATCTCTAGTGCCCGTGTGAGCACATACACACACATACACACACACACCTCACAAGCATTCATATTAGTGATTAACAGGATGGTTAGAATGCAGGTGAGAAGTCAATAATTTCAAATATAGGGGAAAAAAAGAACTAAACAGCTAGAACCCCTAGCTATGAGCTGTGTATTCATGTTCTATATGCTCAAATATACACAGGCAGGGAGCGCTGCTCTACTATCCACTACAACCATCAAACACCAAGTTAACCAGCGTATTATTGTGGAGCTGGGTAACGACTTTTTTACTATGTTACTATGTCCTTAGATTTCTAAGCTGGTCACATTTGTTTTGTTCCACTATGGTCTTACTGTCGCGGCTAAAGAAAGCATTTGGGGGGCTGAGGATATGGCCTAGTGGCAAGAGTGCCTGCCTCGGATACACGAGGCCCTAGGTTCGATTCCCCAGCACCACATATACAGAAAATGGCCGGAGGCGGCGCTGTGGTGCTAGCCTTGAGCGGGAAGAAGCCAGGGACAGTGCTCAGGCCCTAAGTCCAAGGCCCAGGACTGTCCAAAAAAAAAAAAAAGAAAGCATCTGGGGCATCAGAGTTGGCCTCCTGCCTTGCCTGTCCCGCTGCCATCCGTTTTACAAGTCATCCATGGACTCACTTCCTGTTAGCCAGTATCTATGAAATGATTCCTGTGGTCAGCCCTTCCTGCCATGACTGCTCACAGAAAAGGCATCTTCCATACAGTGTGCCTTGATGGTGACTCCCGGCCTTGAAGGGCCTCTAGCAATCACTGATTTTCACCATCCTCTATTGCAGCATTTCCCTGTTTTTGTGCCCCATGGAACATTTGCTTCTTTCAAGACAAAGTGTCCCTTACACATCTGGGATGTCACACACATGAGGTCCTACTAGACCATCCCAAACCAGGGCTTGCAGGACTCTGTGTCCCTATAACAGAGACTCTAAGCTTTCGGCTTGGTTTCATAGATGCCGTATGGAAAAGGTGGGTTTGCTCTGTTTGTATAATTGTTCTCTGTCTCTTTTATGTATGTGCCTCTACTTGCTGTGGAATCTGCTTGCAGTTTGATCAAATGCCTCTTTGTACACTGTCTACCTAGGACATCACAGACATTGAGGTGTCAAGTAAGCTAGTGAAGTTTAGCAAGTAATTAAAATGAACTCTAAAGATCTGGCTGGACATCAATAAAACCACCATGATCATTCACACAGGTAACACAAGTTGGTTTGTTTCTTGAATTCTTCCCCAGAAAACTATAAGTAGGCACTCTAGTAGACTGGAACTTTACCAGTATTCTGCACCTTTCCTCCAGAATATTCTTGGCAATTTTCTCTTTAAATAAACTAGTTAACTTCAATTCGAATGACTCTTTTGACATAGAATTCATAATTTTACATTTCATCCAGACCCAAATTGTGAGCACTTAACTAGTCTGGCTGCCACAGTATGCCCTCTAATAAATTCTCCCCTGGTCAATTATGGAAAAAGAAATTAATGGAAATAATAGTTACAGAAACTACAGAGCAGAGCAAGCTAAACAAAAGGTGAAGGGTTAAACTTTAGGGTTTCCCTCCAGGGTTTGTATAACAACAGATAGCTAACTAGTACCCCACAATTTTCCAAATCCTGTTTTTTACAGTAGTAACTAAAGATTTCCAAAGATCAGATAGATACTAACGTGATTTGCATGTATGAATTACATGTCATTAGCTTTGAATTACATACCAGTACCACAGAAGTAGTCTACATGAAGTATGAAACTGGGCTATAAAGAACTTTATATACTGGAAGCCACATGTCCACATGTAAAGTCCTCCATTATTTATCCCCAAACAAGCACCATCCACTTCGTATTCTGTGAAAGAATTCATATCTCAAATAATGGAATTAAATTTTGGAAGAGAAAGGAAAATTACTTTTTGTTTTCAGCCTGGGAACTTTAAGTCATGGTCAAGGTAATGTACCAGGCCTTTATTGCTCAATTTTACCAACTGAGTCAAAGATCTACCTGTGGCTTTTTTTGGACAGGTAATTTTATATAGGAGTTGATATATCCACTTACAATGGAAGTGTACACATCTTTTACAAAGAATAATAGTGCATCATTTATAAAGAAATGTACAAACTTGGAAAACGTGGCGCTAATGAGCTGGGTCCGGCCCAGAGGGCCCAAGGAGGCATGGTTTCCCCTCTATCTGGAAGTCAGATTTCGACCCTAGAAGTAAAAACATGGGGTCGTGTGTAACACGTGTACTAACTGAGACATGAGGAACTCGGGAGTGATATCCTGATATCCAATAGTGTTAAGATCCTAGGAAAAGAGGGTCAAGTTTCAGTAAAACAACACCAGGAAGCAGGTCCTCCAAAGGGAAGTGTTGGGTGCAGAGGAAAGGAAAGAGATAAAGGAGTGACGAAAAGAGGGGAAAATGCCCACCAGAATCCAATGGGTATCCTACAGAATTAAGAAGAGTACGGTAAGGAATGGGTTGAGGAGAGTACATGCAAATTTATTCAAAGGGGTGACATTGATCAACATACATTCTTCTAATGCACTACTTTGCTAACTGAAAAAAGAAATAAAAGTGAAGATTAATTAAGTAAAATAAAATATTTTTATTAAAATAGTCGGTCAGGAGTAGCATAGAACCGCAATATGCAGATCTCTGCATCCTGATTAGCTAGAACTGCAGGGATGCACCATGGAACCCTGCAAAAATTTTCCTAGAGGGTCTTTTGACCTTCCCCATGCTCTTGGACTTGTGGTTGACATGTGAGTGAACCAGGACTAAACCTCTATTCAGCTAGAATTACCTCAGCATCCCTTCAACTTGCCACAAGGGAAAAGGATTGTGTCCATAAGTTTCCTGCCCAAAGTCAGCTTCTGTCCATCTGAATTATGGGAAACTCATTCTCACTCACTTTTCACAGCCTAAGGGGAGGTAGTGAGAAGTAAGGAGAGAATTCCCAGGAGAGGCAGGAACCAGGGATGGAAAGAAAAAACAATCCAGATCAAAGTGTGATGGAAGCAAATTTGTTCCGTACCCTGTGTGAACAGCACAAGCCTTGCCTTTTCTCAAAACCTTGGTGACTTTTCCTACAAATTCCAACCAGTCACGTTTGGTCACAGTGCTTTAAAATACATCATCACATGCAAGTGAAAGTGGCATGTTGGCTCAAGTGGTAAAAGTCAGTCTTGTGCATAAAATGCTAAGAAACTTCAATAGGATTTTAATTCCAACCCCAGTACTAACATTCCATCTTAAAAAAAAAAGAGGAGTCTTTCAGATGTCAACAGCTCAGGCTTATAATGCTGGCTGCATAGAAAGTTCATGGTTCAAGGCAAGCCTAGCCTCAAAGTCCTTGGCACTCCTATAGAAATAGACCAAAAGTCCTCTTAAAAAATCTGAAAATTAAAATATGGCTGTGGCACAAAAAATAAGAGACGAAGCTAACTCATGAGTTCAAGCATAAACAAAGGAACACACACACACACACACATACACATGTGTTTATTCCTATATGAGTTAAAATGTTGGAGTCCTTAAAATTAAAAGAAAGTGTAGAAAAAAACAACTTTTGAAAATAATCAATAGAACAAACTAGACAATGGCATAAATGAAAGAGTTGACATAAAGAATCATAATTATTTTTAAGATCATTTCTCTTCAGTATGCAGAGCTTATAGAAGTTTCTGGACAAAAATAGTGAAATATATAATTTGTAAATACAAAGTAAGTTTAAATTATGTTTAATTATTTTAAAACACACCAAGAAACAAACTCCCCCACGAATCCCTATATTCCTACACCTTCTCTGCATTCCACCAGTGTGAACTCTTTATTTCCTCTCCATTTTGCTGATCTTCCACCAAGGCATGGAAGTCAGACAATGCAAGAGGCCTAAAATTCCGCAGTGGCTGTTTCTAAGGGGAAGGAAGGTACAGCAACTGCCACGCTGCAATTCAAACAGAGGGGAAGAGAAAATGTCCTCAAGGCTTCTGGCATATGAAAGGACCAGAGGTTGGGTGTGTACATGGCCCTGGTGCCAGGGTGTAGAAAATTAGGGGCAGAAGAAATGTGTGCAATGACTGAAAGAAGAGAAGGCTGAGGTCTCCTGGCCTCTCAACCTCTCAGCTCTCTGCATCTAATGAGCAAAGACCATTTATTCAAGTCATCAGGGCAGTAGAAAGAGGTTTCTAGTTTGGGGAGTTGACATCTAAGAGTATAAGAATTAAAATTAACCATGCAGTGATCGCTGACACCTGTAAGCATAGTTACGCAGGCTTCTGAGATCTGGGGGTCACAGTTTCAACCCAGTCCAGGTAAGAAACTATGTGAGGCAGTTAAGAAAAATTGTTCAAACAGTTAATGAGTATATTGCATTTTCATCAAGGCTACTCCTTTCAACATAATACTCTTATCTCCAATTAACAACCATACACATTGAAGTGGAACTGGTGCTCAATGGGTCGAGAAATATATTGAGCAAAAAAGATCTAGGAAAGTTCTCAGGCCCTGACTTCAAGCCCCAGACAATAACAAAAAGTAAACCAAATGCAAACTCAGTGGTTTTCCAAAAACTTCTTAAAATGAAGGAGACAGGGGGAGAGGGGATCAGGGGCGAGCAAAAGTGGGAGAAAACATCCCAGAGGATAAGGCTGTTTGGAAAGAAACATACTTGTGACCTTACTTACATAACTGGAACTGCTCTGTACACCACCTTTACAATAAAAATAATTTAAATTTTAAAAATGGAGGAGGAGAAAGAAGACCTGACATGGACAAAGCCAGTATAATCAAGTCAAGCAGAAGAAACTAGAGAAGAGTTGGGATCACAACTATCTCTCCGAGGTAAACACAATCAACTTGACCCTACCCTTCAGCAAAGTTACAAAGAGCGCTTAAACCCTTCTTTGGAATTTGAAAGTTCTGGGAGGTACATTAACTAATTAGGAGAAATGACTACAATTGTTTCCAACTTCAATGGGCCTTTCCATTTTTCCAAAGGACATTAACTGTGCATGCAATAGGGAATCCTAATCATATTTAGTTTGTGACAAGTGATAGGGAAATGATAAAGAACTTTATTCATGAACTTGTTAGATGCACTGAAAGGATGTCTTCAATCTGAGAGCTTATAGGGAAGGGGAATCCATGTCTGTCTTACAGGACCTCACCTCCCAAAGCTCAACCATAGGAGCTGTTACATCTCTTATCCAATCCCACTTCCTAGTTCACAATCAGATCTTGGGTTGTTAATCTGCCCTAATGCATGACATCATTCTTCCACCTAACCTATCACCACCTAGTAGAATCCTGAGGTTTCCATGGAGTTGTGTATAAATAAACTTGCATCATTGCAAGTGACCCGTGGATGGTGAACAGCGTCCAGTGAGCTTCTTACTGGACACGTGCTCTCTTTGGCTTCCCTGCCCCCACATCTGTGAATCTCCTTATCCTGCATATCTCCATTTGATGGAATTAGAAATGTGGAGATTGAAGTTACATTTTCTCCACGATATATTCTAGGAATATGACTTAATCATATACTTTACTCTCAGAAAAAAACATGTTTGACTGTCCTTCCCCTGATCCCTTTTCCAATACTACATCTTCAACGGTTTGTGATATAAAACAAAAAGAATCCAGATATTTCTTAATTAATTGAGAAAGAGACATACAAAGAGTAAAAACTGATACATAAATGCACTTTATCTCCAACACTTTCTCACCACAAATAATTCTACTTTAGGATTATAAATTTAGTGCTCTTCAAAGAAAAATGTTTTGAGCTTCAATTTTCCAGTCCAAAATGTCCAAAGAGAACTTGTGAAAAAGGAGGGAGATGACTGGATTCACGGTAGGCAACTATTCTAGAACTTCAATAGGAAAGAAAATCAAGAAAAAGGGTTAAAAATGAGGGACGACAAAAAGATTCAGAGTTAAACAGTATGAAGACAACTCATGGAAAGAGGTGGTTTGGAATGGAATGTTGAAGAGAAGCAAAGATTCTTAACGCACCAGAAGTTATAGGTTTTGGGTGGGGTTTGTTGAATCGGAATTTTTTTTTAGTTGAATCGGAAGACAGATCATACGACGCATGGCAAAAGAGAGCCTTTTCTGTTTCACTTGTGTTTTCAGGTATGTGTGTGAGTTTTACCTCAGGCCAGGCTACAACCATGAAGCACCTTCCAATGCCTCCTTTGTATCTGAAATCACAACCATGATCCACTATATGAAAACCTCTTGATCATGATGAAGTCAAACTAACAACTAGGCTAGAATGGCATCAAAGTAATACTTGCTGTTTACCAAGTAGTTAGGTTTACAGTTACTGAGCCTAGCTCGGGCACTTCTATACATACTGAAAGAAGGGATGGCAAACACCATTTTAAATGTTCTCTTTTATTCTTATTTTAAAATGTTATGGATTTTTATTTAGTTTATACCAGTCGTGAGGTTTAAACTCAGGGCCTGTATGTTGTACTGATCTGTTTAGACCAAAGCTAGCATTCTTCTGCTTGATCCACAGCTCTACTTCCAGTTCTCCATGGTTAGTAAATGTCTAGGACTCCAACTTTAGCGAACTACTCCAAGTTTCCTCAGAAGTACTTTCAATTAAAACCTGGTTTTGTTTGTTAAAATAATTTCCTAAAATAATGCATTCTTACTAAGGGTCACTGCAGATCATTTTAGACCTACAGTTCAGAAAGGAAGGCTTCTCTGAGGATATAAAGGAAAACATAATCTCCATAACCCTACTTTTACATTTTTCTAAATCAATTTTTATGTCAGTCTGGACTGCACGTGCACTTGATCGTCCTCCAAAAGGCAGAGGCCTGAGCCGTTCTGCAGACTCAAGGGCAGGTGGAGGGAGCCTGAGTGGTCCGTACTGAGGAGCCAGGAAAGTAGTAGAGAGCAGGAGGAGGAGTTATGCTGGGAGGACATCGTAGAAAAATTAATAAATTGTAGTTTATAAGTTGTTTCTTGAGGTACTGTTGATCAGGGTCATCATTGTCAGTGTATCATTCAGTGCTATCATCTATCAAAGAATATTTTCCTCGAGAAAACAACTCTATTCTTCATATTTTGTGCTCGTCTGGGGCGGGAACTCGGGGTCGAAGCTCTGGCTTTTAGCTGCTATACACAATGCCAGTGCCCCCCCCAACCCCACTCAAGCCACGGTTCCCCTCCTTGCTTTTTTATGGTACAGTGGAGATGAGGGACCCCGGGATTTGTCTGTGAACACGAAACCAATGGTGTTTCTTAGTTCTCAGCCTCCAGAGAAGCTGTGCTTATAGGCTTGGCTGCCAGCGCCTAGATCTAACTCCTAACTTCTGAATGACCCCAGAGTCACCCTTAGTAGTCTCCACAAAGACTTTCACCACTGCGTTACCTGATGGGAAAACTCAGAGCTTTGAGTAATGAACAAAGGAATAAATGAAGGGGCCAACAGAAAGACCACTAACTTTACCAGACGAAGGGCAGTCATATTCTAACCAATCTACAATCAACAAACATGCACAAGTCTCAATATTTTTTCCCTAATTAAAAAGAGGCTACTATTAGTAAATTGATAATGAGAAAAAGAAAATATAGAGTTATCACAACAGAATTTGACAACTTATAAGTTGTAATTAGGCACATTAAGGCTTAAATTAATTTTATAAAGTAATATTTTGAAATGTATGAAAATATCAAGTAGATAGTATCAGAGTTTACAAGAGGTCTGAATGTTTATCAAACTAATTGAAGGATAAATGAAGTGGGTCATAAAATTCCAGAAACACGAAAACTAAATCATTCTTGCATTTCAAATTTGCTAGAAAATCACAAATTGAGTATGAGAACAAACACAGTTATGTTGAACACTAGAAAATCTACAGGAGAACAAGAGAATTCCTACAAGGGATGACAAAGGGCAGGACTAGTTGTGGGAGCAGGTCTAAGGAAAGGTAAAAGGACACCTTCGCAGCCAGGTTTTGGTGGCTTATGCCTGTATTCCATCGACTCAGGAGGCTGAGACGTGAGGATTGCTGGGGTGCAGGCCTGGGCCAGAGCCTCTCTAATTAAGGACTGAAAGCAGCCAGAAGTGGGAGGTGTGCCTCAAGTGGTAGAGCTCTAGCTTTCCACATGAAGCTCAAGGACATTGTCCGTGTCCTGAGATCAAGACCCAGGCCAGGCATAAAAAAATAATACAACGCCTTCAAAATTACATAGAAGTATATTAGTAGAGCAGAAAATATAAAACCCAGGATATTTAACACATCCAACACTCAAATAATGTACACTAACCAAATCTGTCACTTGTTGTGAAATGTACCTTAAAAGAGAGGGAGTAGAGGGTGCTGGTATTAACTCACCCATGTAATCCCAGCTGCTCAGAAGGCTAAGATCCAAGGATCACCATTCAAAGACAGACCATGCAGGTAACTTTGTGAGACACTTATCTTCTTCGAACCAGCAAATAGCAGGAAGTAGAGGTGTGGCTACAGTAGTGGAGCAGTAGGCTTCATCAATAGAGTTCAAAGACATAGCCCATGTTCCCAATTCAACTCTTATACTGGGGAAGCACAAGCAAACACACAGAAACACCTCATGATGGAGGTGACTGCTGTCTAGAATTCAGAGGCTCCAAGTATACAAAAAAAATTAACTTGATGCCTGGCCCTTAACCATAGAACACCTATGTCCAAATAGCACATTCAGATATAGTATTTGCAAACGTGATACACAGACAGAAACTGTTGCTACTTCATCCATCAAGACCAGTAAACCCGAGGAAAGGAACAACCCAATGGTGCTTAAGCATGTGTTGCTTTGGGGATGGATTAACTCTTGTGTATTGTTAGCACAATCTGGCCCTCCAAACATGGTCACTTCAGGATAAGTTATACTATGGTTTATGGTTGTAACCAAAGTAAAATACTTGGGGCCTCAGAGTTGGCATCTTGTTTTACATATCCCTCTGTGATCAGTTTTAGAAATTACTGACTCACGGACTTCCATCCTATAGCTGACGTCTTGTAAATGTTTCCTCCTGTCAGCGTTTGCTGCCATAGTATTCATAACAGAAAATATTTCTTCCATACAGTGTTGCTTAAGGACGCAGACTGACCTTGAATAATCCTTAGAATCACTGATTTTCTCATCTACTCTTGCAGCAGCATTTTGCTGTTTTTATACTTTATGGATCGTTTTCCTTTTTCAAAACCCAGTGTTCCATGTACATCTGGGACGTCACAGAGCTCATGTCCCACAGGAACATTCAAAACAATGTCATATGTGACTGTCTCCCTATAACTGAGACTCAAAGTCAGTGGTTTGGTTCCTTGGACTCCTGGAGGGACGGGGCAGAAAGACGGTTGTTACTATTTGTATAATATCTCTCTGTCTCTTTTGTGCCTGTACCTCTAAATGTTACTGTGGACGCTGCTTGAAGTTTGAACAAATGGATTCTCAATATTCTGTGTAGGCCAAGACAAACCCCTCATGGGCTCACATAAGTGGGTAGGAAGCTGAGTCTCATGCGATTGAGTCAATTATTACAATGGACTCTATAGGTATAACTTGAGATACTATCATCTTGAAATATAAGCACCTTATTTTTTCTAAAATAATAATACTTGCTATTCCTGCATATCTTCCTGCATACTAGAAGTAACCAAACCAATAGACTGACATGTAGATATTTTGGACCCTTGCTCCAGAATATGCTTGATATTTTCGTGTTACAACAAACCAGCTACCTTCAACTATAGCATGCTTTTCTCCTAGACTTCATATTTACTCCTCCTCTTTCTGTCCCATATTGCAGGACATTAACAGGTCTGGCTGCTATAGGACCAATTTTCAATTGGGAAATTAATAAATTACTTATAATTAATTCACTCTTTGTCAATCCTGAAAAACTAGAAAGAAAAGTCTTATAGAGACTAGGGATTGACACAAGGCAAGCAGCATATACCTAAATTGACCTGAATTTTGGAACTCCAGGGCTGTCCACAAAGTTTATCCAACAGATAGATGACGAGCACCTTCACTCCTCTGAATGTTTTATTTTACCCTGTTGTAGGTACAGATTTCCATGCATCAAATAGGGAGGGATCTGGCTTTCAGTTTTTTGTTATCTGTTTTAGCTTTAATGATACACCAGCACTACTATAATCTACTTCAAAAATTGAGAAAGTATACATATTTTATGTCACATTCCTCCTTTGTAAAGCCTTCCATGAATGCTCCTAAAACAAGCATCCCCTAGTTCAAATGCAAAGAAGACATACAGCATATCAAAATATTTAAATGAAGTTTTGTGTCAGTCAACTTGTGTGTGTGTGTGCTCGTGTGTGTCTGTATGTGTGTGCACCAGTCCCTGAGCTTTAATTCAAGGCTTGGGCTCTGCCCCTAAGCACTTTTGCTCTAATCTACAATTCTACCAAGTGAGCCACATCTCCACATTTGGCTTTTTGTTAGGGAGTTACATTCTAATCCAGATTGGCTTGCAGCTACAATATTCAAACCCCAGCCTCCAGATTACCTAAAATCACAGGGTGAGCCATGGCAAAAGAAACATCTTCTTGAAGGGCCTATGTTCTTCCCTTCCGATACACTTTTGGAATTGTGTATAATAGGGGAGTACACTAGCAATAAACAGCTCTCAGTCAGAATGATCAGCATCCATTCAAGTTTGATACAAAATAAAAGGATTTGGCCTATACATTTGTTACCTTCACCCAGCTCTTACTGCTACAAATGACCAGAATCTCAGCCTCACTGACTTCATCACAATGCAAGGAGGTGTAGTGAGAAGTGAGAAGAGAAGTCACAGAAGAAGATGCAACCAATAGATGGAAAGCACACACAATCCAGACTGAGAGGCCTGGAGGCAAATATGCTTCCTACCCCTTGTGCAGAGCACGGCTCCAAAGAGCACATTGGCCGAAAACCTTGCTGTTTTTTCTCAATAAACTCAAACTGGCCAAGTTTGTACCCAGTCCTTCAAATATTGCCTTGGTGAATGGCAAATCCTTTGTATAACTACTTAAGAAAAAGAAAAAATATTTTTAAAAAAACTCTAATACATGCGATTGCAAGTGTAGCTATGAATCAAGTGGTAGAACACGGCTTTTTGAAAAAGAATAAGAAAACCTAAGCATCAGTAATAGAATGTCGGTTCAATCCTGAATATAATACACCACCAAAAACCTCAGTGTTTCTCAGATGGCAATGACTCAGACCTATAATGCTAGCTACACAGGAGGCAAAGATCCCAGGACCAAAGTTCAAAGCCAGGCTAGCAACAAAGTCCATGGCAATCTTATCAACAATTGACCATGTCTCCTGGGGAAAGCTGAAAATAAAAATGTAGTTGTGACTCAAGTGGCAGAGCACTAGCCTTAAAAAGAAAGATAAGTAAGCTGTCCCTGAGTTTACACCTCAATATAGGAACGACAGCAAAGATATATCTATATACAGTTATATATATATAGTTATATATGCATATATGTATACATACATAATTTTATAGTAATATAGAGAGAGTAATATACAATATAGTTGTATATATAGCTATGTATATGACTATATAGAGTTGTTTTATAACATACACACACAAATGTACACACTGTGAATTAATAGTGTTGAATTCCATAAAACTTAACAAGAAAATACAACCTTTGGAAAACTATCAGTAGTGTACAAGCATAGTAACCTGGGCCCAGCAGACAGAGAATGTAGGAGGCCCAAGATTCCATAGTGCTTGTTCCTAAGGGGAAGGAAGCTCCAGTAACTGGCACAGTGGGTTTTCACATTAAAAAGAGACAATCTGTCCTTAGAGCTGTTGGCATATGAAAGGCCCATAGGGTGGGTGTCTCCTTGTCCCAGAAATACAGAGAGAAATAATGGGGAAAGAAATATGTCCAAAGTGAGGAACAGGAAATATCTGAGGGACCCTGGGTCTTCACCCTCTCTCATGTTTACCTCTAATGAGCAAGGACTTTTTCAAGTAATCAGAGCACTGCAAAGAAGATCCTGTTTCTAGGAGTTCAGATCAATGAATTTAAAACTGCAAAATACAAAGGAACATATAACACAGATAGTACTATAATAACCAATATAAAATAATAATATAATAACACAGATAATATTATCACAGATATCCTGAAAACTAAGATCTGAAGACATTGGTTTCAAGTCAGCCTAGACTGAAGTCTGTGAGATGTCTTTTTAAGATCTTCATTATGCTTATTAGTTGCACGAAGGAGTTCAAATTTAATAAAATATTGTATGAATACAATCAATCTTGATCAATATTACTTCTTTCAAACAACACTCTTACCTCTGCTCAACAACCAAAGAGATTAAAGTGAAACTATTACAAAAGTATTAGAGCTAGATACTTGAACAAAAAAAGATCTAGGACAGTGCCTAAGCCCAAAGTTCAAGCCATAGGGACAGCAAAAAAAAAAAACGTAAGAAACAATGCAAATACAATGTTTCTCTGAGAAAAGTATTAAAACATAATAGAGAAAAATGACCAGAAGAGATGTCCAAGTTCAATGTGGAGCAGCCAAAACCCATTTGAGCCATGTCAAGTAGAAAAAAATCTCCAGAAATGTTCAACTCACAACATTCCCTACAAGGTGCCCTCAGTGAAATTCACTCTACTCTTCAACCAAGTCAAAAGAACCTTTTAATTCTTCCTTTGGAGTTTCAAGTCCTATGAAGTTCAGTGATCAAGTGAAATTACTAGAACTGTTTTCACACTCAAAGTCCCTGTCCTTCCTCCCCTAGCATATTAACTGCACGTGGATTATGTAATTATAATATTCACTATCAGGATGTGCAATACACTGAACAAATTATGGAAACAAGCTTTTTTCAAAAGCATGAATGAAATCCTAACATCATGTTCTCAACATAAGAAATGACAGGAATGCAGATGCCATATCTGACTTGTAGACCTCAGTTCCCAAGAGCTCAACCACTCAGCAGCTGTTAGAGCTCTTCCCCAATCCCATTTCTAGTTCAGAATCAGATCTTGTGATTGGCTACTTCACATATTTAAACGGCCCTCATGGATGATGACATCATTCTGCCACCTAGCCTATCACGACCAGGTAGAATCTTGGGGTTTCCATGGAGTTGGGGGTAAATAAAATTGGATCATCGCAAGTGACCAGTGGACAGCGACCAGTGTCCAGTGAGCTTCGAACTGGACACGTGTGCTCTGAGTTCAGCTGCCCACACATCCTCTCCTGTCACCTCCTCTTCCCTTCTATCTCCATTGGATGTGACCTCTTCTCTAACAATGTCAGGTAAGGAGAAAAAAGTCTTAAGTAAATCCCATTAGATGTTCCCACACCTTCACTTTAGTAATACAAACAAGACAGCTTTAAGTAACACAGGGAGAAATGAATTCAAAGGAAGGAGATTTAAGAACCATTTCAGCTGCGATATTTACTAGGTGTGTGATGTATTCAGACAGATTACCCTTTCACAAAACCTGTTGCTTCATCTTCCAAATAAGGAGAAAAATAATGCCCATAGTCAGAACACTTCATTTTTCTGGGTGCCAAAGGTAAATATTTGTATAGAGAAGGAAGCCATAGAGTTCTTCCGAGGGTCAGTTTTTACTCAATTAAGTGAGAAAGAATCCTACATCGGTTACAAAACAAATCAGCAACATACTTAATGTGTAACAGTCTCCTTGCACTAATATTTCCACTAAAGGATTTTAAATTCATTATTGCTGTTCTAAGAATAATACTCAAGGGTTTCTGTTTTGCTGTCAAACAAGAGGAAAAAGAAACTCAGACAGCAGTGGTAACCAGGCTTCCAGTAGACAGATACACTAGAAGAAAAAGTTCCAACAGAATTGGCAGGGCTGAAGAATGAAGGGATGGGGAGGACCTAAAGAAGAAGAAATCAAAGGTTAAGAGTATGGAGACCTTTCAGGAAAGGACAGGTGGTTTGGAATGGAATGTTGAGGAGAAAGATTTTTAAATCAACACACAGGAAGCAGAGAGTGAAATTTACTCAGAGAAAGGCAAGAGGACGTTCATTTTACCCAAAGATTATATTAATGAACTAGAAAAAATTCTACCGGTAGAAAACCGTCTCACAGAATTGATATTTAGCTGTTACTATTCTTTGTTTGCTTTGTCGTGTATTTTTTCATTTACCTGAACACATGATGCTGATAGTTCTTTTTGCATAACTGGGTCATGAACTGTGGGCATGAACAAAGATTGAGCTAAGCCCCTAGCCTTTTCTGTTTCAGTTAGCTTTTGGTGTTTTCACTCAGGCCAACTTGAACCATAATCTACGTAGCAATTCCTCGCAGGTATGTTGGATTACAGGTATGACCTCTACATGGCATTTGTATGATTCAGATGTGGTTTCACAAATATTTAGGCTACAATGACATTAACAAATGTCTTGATCTCGGTTTACCCAGTAGCTAGTATTACAACTGAGTCTTGCCTTGACAATTGTGAATAAGAACATTTTAGATATACTTTTAAGAAATAGCTTATCCAATAAACATAGTAAGAAAAGGGATTAAATAAAGAACTGGAAATCAGCCCTTTCAGTAGTCTAGTTTACTCAATAGTCTAGTTTATCCTAATTTAAAGATTTTCTACATGTAAATAATCAGTAATTGATTGTTTGGCGCTGGGGATGTAGCTCAGGGTCACAGTTCAGCTTCATATATGCAAGACCTCGACTTTTCATCTCTACGACAATAATAAAGCTGTTTGAACTCTAATGGTGGTCTTATTTTTACAACTTTCAGGATGATATTTTCATGATGTCCAAATGACTAGGCTACACGTTGAGAATAAATATAGATACTTTCAGAACCGTTTAAAAGACATTTTGCTATCTCTGCTTATACACGTATAATTGCAATGCCTGTTTTTAGTGACTAATCTCCATAAGTTGGTCTGTTATATTAAGAAAAATGTAAGTATTTAATGATAGGATATGTCTGTATTTATTCAACTTCCCGTATTGTTTGTCTTTTGCTACCTTGCTCAAATGGGTCCTAAATATTTAAACACAATTAACTCCCCAACTACAGTATCCCAGCTAGGAGTACAGATGTGATCAGCTTCCTACTCATTCTTGTTGAAATATAGGTCTACGTAATGAATGATTGCATAAATACTTGCAAATACTGCCGGTTGTATTCATGTTCATACACATATTTCAGGTACACTTTTCCTGTCAGTATTTACTGGCAAGGAGTTCATTCAAAAACAAGTCAAATGGGGTGGTTTATAATTCCATGGTAGTTGGAATTGAAGCTACTCAAGGCATTCAGTTGGAGGGTAACAAATTTGATGTCAGCTGTAGCAACTTACTGACAAATTTCCTCCAAAAAATTTTCTCAGCCAGGCATAGGTGGCTTACATCTGTAATACTAGTTACCCAGGAGGGTGAGATGTGAAAATCACTGTTCAAAGTCAGCCCAAGCAGTAAAGTCCCAAGACTCTTACAATCAGCCTTCAAAACCCAGGAATGGAGCTGTGACTCCAGAAAAAGAAACAGTGCTAGGGAACCTTAAGCACAAGAAAGCTCTGAGACAGGAATCAGACCCAAAGTTCACTTCCCATGACAGGCACACAACACATGAAATTCGCAGTTTACAATTACTTTCTACTTGCATACTTGTTTATCACTAACATAGACACTGTTCATTTTCATGTAACACGTGTGGCAATGTAATTTCAATTGGTAGTAAATATATATTACTTGCATGCTTCATTCCTAAGTTCCATTCTTATACATAGTTCTATAGGTCATATGTTTTAATTTTGTCTGTTGTTCCAGAACTTATTCTATCTTCTTACATATCAGTCCTTTGTAATATACCACTTTTCTTCACTATCACCATTATTATCATCATTACTATTGTTTTTACTATATCATTGATGAGGAAGTAGGAGATGAGAAAGTTTCACATTTTGCTTGCTAAAGCATTTCTTGAGAAACTACTTCTCAGTCATTGTGACTTTGGATCACTAATCAGACCTGAAGAGAATAATTAATGCTCCTTTATTAGGAATGTTGTCTGTATTTCAAGTGAACTCTATGAAATAGTGTATGCCTTGTCTAAAGTCAAACCCCAAAGATTCAAATGAAAATAGCAGAAGTGTTTGGAATATTTTCAAAAATGCCCTTGCTAGCCAGGTACTGATTGGTGGCTCATGCCCCTAATCCTAGCTACTCAGCTGGCTCAGATGTGAGGATTATGGTTCAAAGGCAGCCCAGACAGGAAAGATCAGGAGACTCTTATCTCCAATAAACTACAAAAACGGCCAGAAGTGGAGCTATGGCGCTAGCGGTAGAGCACTAGCCTTGAGCACAAATGCTCTGACACAGTGGTCAGGTCCCAAATTCAAGCCATAAACTTAGCATGAAAAAAACAATTCCATTTTTGTGGCTGAACTCTGGGCCCAGACTCTCCCCCATCTTTTGTGTTCAAGGCTTGGGATCTACTTCTTGAGCCGCCACTACACTGGCTTTTCTGTGCATAAATGCAGATGTCCTGTTTAAAACTGCTTTGAGTCAAGATTCTGTGATCTCAAACTCCGGTGTAGCTAGGATTACAGGCCTGAGTCACGGGAGCCCCGCATGGATTCCTTTTCTTTATGCACTATTTTCACTTTCATCAGAAGTAGCTTTCAACTAAAATAGGCTCTTCATCGTTACACTAATTTTCTGATAAAACTGTACATTCTCAATAAAAGTCACTGATTTTAGACCCCCAAATCATGAAAATAGACAAATCTAAGAATAAAAATGATAAGTTAATTTGCATTTAGCTCTACCTACATTTATCTAAATCAATTTTGATGTCCATTTAGATTTTCTACATTTAAAAGTATTGTTTGGGACTGAAATGTACTTCAGTGTCACAACTAATGCTTAACATACACAAGGCCTTGATCCTGTCCCCACCAGACAATAATAACAATAATAATAATAATTTAATGAGGTCCTAATGCTTGTAATCGTTTGTACTTTTAGGGTGATATTTTGCTCAAGTTGAAGATGCACATGAGATACGTGTTTAGAAGGACTGTAGCTATGAAAATGTTCACAATTTCTAGACTTTCTTTGCTGCTTCTGTTTATAGCTGTATTAATTAAAATGCCTATCTAGAAAAATACATATTGGCTATGTGGTATGCAATATTAAAAGAAATATAAATGTGTACAATAAAAAGATTCTTTTACATATATTAATTCCCTGTCAACTATACCATTATATCTTGTATATTTTTTCAAGGATTTGCTGACTTTTTGTTTTGATGCTATGTAGCCCAAACTGATCTCAAACATTGTGATACAATTAATTCTCCAACCTCACCCTTCTGTATGGCAGGAACATAGAAGAAAGGCCTAGCTTTTTACTCATTATTATTAAAATATTGCTTAACACAACTTAGGACCATGTGACAACTAGAATTTTGCTGATTACCACATACTTTTTACTACTGTGGTTTTCTTGTCAATGTTTCTCAGCAAGAAATTCATCCAAAAACAAGCCAGTGGGTGGCTTATAATTGAGATGTCCACACACTATCCACTATACAAAAGTTTGAGGTGGAAATTCTAAGTTTGAGTCCAGCCTTGGACAACTTCCTCATAAATTGTCTCAAAAATTCATCTCAGCAGAAAAAAATACATCTTAGCAAGGCAATGGGGGCTCAAGACTATAATCCTAATTATTTAGGAAGCTAACATATGAAGACCATGTTTCTAGCTGGCCTAAGCAGGAGGGACCACTTATACTCAACCACCAAACTCAAGCCGTCAAAATGTAGCTCAAGTGGTAGAGCTCGATTCTTGAATAAAATTTTCAGAGGCTACACTCAGGCCCTCACTTCAAGTTCCAGGACCAACACACAAGAACAAATATTCCTAATTTACAATCACCTTCTACTTTGCACTTGCTTTTTAGCTAAAAGGAAGTAGAAAATGTTCATGAAGTAGATAATATGGCATGTGTGATAACCTAACTGGATTAGGAAATATACAATACACAATACTTGGATGCATGAAATGTATCCAAATTTCTATTCCTTTATGGTTTTCTATAATTTGATTTTATTTTTGCATACCTTAGCACCATAGACTATATCATCCTCCATCAGTCCTATCTATTCATTACCAGATATTATCACTTTTACTATAATTGCTTTTACTCTATCATTGATGGGTAAGTAGAATCTCATAAAGCTTAATATTTACTGTACAAAAAGCAATTCTTGACAACCAAACTCTCTCAGGGAGTCATTGTGACTTTGGATCAGTAGTCAGGCCTGACAATGGTAAACAATGTGCCTTTATTTCGTATCTTGTCTGTGTTTGAAATGAACTCCAGAATAAGGCCTGTGAATTGCACCAGGCTAGACAGATGCCCAAATTCCCAATGAAAATATCAAATGTGATTCCTTTTTTGGAGTAATGTCTGTGTGATAGTCCTGTCCTGTATCTTGAACTCACGGCCGGGTTCCGAATGTCAAGCCACAGGCGCCTTTCTTGGGTTTTTCTGTATTTTCTTTGTTTCTTTCTTTTGCCCAAGGCTAACCCTGTACCACTTACAGCACAGCTCCACTATTATCTTTCTGCTGGTTAATTGGAAAGAAGAATCTCATGCAGACGTGACATATTCTTATATTTCTCTCAGTATAGCTAGGGTTTCATGCAGGAGCCACCAGCTGGGCCTGTTTTCCAATGGATAACATCAACTGTCCTGGCTGGGAATATGGCCTAGAGGCAAGACCACTTGACTCTAACATTAAGTCCTGGGTTCAATTCCCCAGTACCACATTTATAGAAAGTGTCCAGAAGTGGCGAGGTGGCTCAAGTGGCACAGTGCTAGCCTTGAGCAAAAAGAAGTCAGACAGTGCACAGGCCCTGAGTGCAAGGCCCAAGATTGGAAAAAAGAAAACAAAAAGAACACAAAAAACCCCAAAACACTCCACTGTCGTGTATGACAAGCTCTATGTCTCCAGTTTCACGGGTTTGCTCATCACAGTTCTGTCCTAAGAGTGAGGCTATTTAACCTGGTGCTGATGTCAACGTCATGGAAGACCCTGAACAAGTGGACTCACATCTGACCCTATGTTCCCTCATTACTAAAATGGTAAATGGTGATGTTACAGGTTCTCTGAGGATATCGCAGTTCTGAAATGCTTCCATGCTACGACAAAGTCACGAGTTAGTCTAAGAGCACACTCAGGGGAGACATAGCAGGTAAAGACAGCCTGCTTCTAGCCCAGGAAACAATACCTAAACCAGGTCATTTGTTGTCTTCAGCTTCCTAGCTTGTAAAAGTTACCACTATGCTAAAGTTCGCATATCAGTGAGGACTCAGATTAGAGCATTCCTGACCATAGCAAACTTAAAATAACCCTGTTCTCCCAAGGAATTGAGGTCCCATCAATCTCATCATTTTTCACAATACCTGCTTCCTTTTTCCAGATAATTTCCACAGTCCATCTTTACTTGGAGCTGCAAACGCTCCACAGTTCTGTCTTCCTGCAGTGAGAGACACTTCTCCAACAGGAAGCATCTACAGCGTCTGCACAGCCCAGGCTCCAGTGCTCACCGCAGCAGGGCCCCTGCCGCCCACCTCCGCCCCCTCTTTCCAGACACTCACGGGGAGTGCCTACCTGTGCCAGTACTCTAGCACAGCCATGTGGGCAGGGGAGGCTGGCTACTGCCACAGCTCCGCCTCCACTGCCTCCTATGCCAGGTTTTGGGGATGGGACATGGTGGGGAACCACACTGTGACTCTCACTGACCAGGGCCCAGTGATCTCTTCCTCAGTGATGACGTGTCACTATGCTACGTACGCACATGCTGATGCATTAGTGTCTCCCTGTCCACCAATGTTTCCCAGCCTGGCCCAGGGGACCCCAGCTCACACTGCACATCAAGGGCATAGCATGTCCCTTTCCTATTGGGAAGGAAACCAGGGCTATTACTATCCCCCACACCCACTGGGGCCCCTGTGCCCTGGAGAACGCGGTCCCTGCCTACAGCCTCATGGCTCTGTGTCCTCCATGGGGACACAAACCCAAATGACGATGGCGCTCAAAGATGGTCATTCCACCCACGTCTTATCACCAGTCTCCACCACGGGAATGTGCTACTCTGTGCCTGCCGAACCCACCACAGTAATGAACACTCAAGGTAAGTAAAGGCAATCTCGAGGAAAAGAAGTGGAAGAATCCAAGAGGAGTCTGTATTTGGCAGCCTGGGATTGGTGAGTCAAGAGATAGGTAGAGTGGAAGCCCTGATCATCACTCACTCCCCTCATACTGTGGTCTGCATTTGCAGCCTCTGCATAAGGCAGACAGGCCTGAGAAAATGCCTCCAATGGCATGGACTAGCAAGCAAAGCGCTGCATCCAATCCTTACCACTCACGTAACTTAATTAATTAAGGAAATATCGGACACCCTCAATGCCATGTGTGATGCACCTAGCAGACCACCTGAAGCACAATAAGGAGGCACATGCTTTGAACTGTCCTCAAAAACCCACCCACTTTAATGACTCCTTGCACTGGATTCTTTAGAAAATACTACAACATTTGGAGGTAGTAACAGTTACATTTTTGGGTGTGAGCTCACAGATCCTGGCTATTGGGGAGGTTTAGGATATGTATTTTATGTGTACTTCATGGACATACATTCTTCTCCTGAGTTGGGCCCCAGTGACTAATGCCTATAACCCTAGCTCCTGAAGAGTAGGATGAGAGCTGAGGATTGATACTAGACAACGACCAGGGCAAACATCAGCAGGGGCATGGCCTAAGTAGGTAGTGCACCAACAATTGAGCATGAGAGGAAAACCAAGACCAAGCCTCTGAAGTAAACCCTAATGCCACCGTTCCTAGGTGTGGGTACATGCACACACACCTCAGCACACACCTAGAAGCACAAAATGAAAGTACACAAAACTATCATCGTTCGTTTTTCATGCTGAAACATGAAACAACTGATTATCACAGGAGAGTGGCAAGAACTGAGTACCCTCTATGAGATAACTAGGCCTGATAGTACGTTTTGAAAACGGTTTTGGGATGATTGGATTTGAACCCACAGCCAAGAAAATAGTAAATAAATGCTCAACCATTGAGTGTCATTCCAAGTACAAAATGATTCATGTTCTTTAAAATCATGTTCACCTTTTTTTACTGACAATAATCATTGGAAATTCAAAGATGTAAAGAACCAACAACACCCCAAGGGCACTAGGGGCTCATAGAGTTCCTGCCACCCACATGACCATGCAGGGTCTCAGATGGTGTCCTAAGAGGAGCTCACAGGGGCATGCTGTCCAGTGCAGGCAGACACCCGTTGACATCATGAGGAGATGGACAACCTCAGTTACCGGGGCCTGATTTCACCTTTCCCTTCTTGGTAGCAATGCAAATACTCCTGAGACGGACATGTCCGTAACAATCTGACCCTCCATACACACAGGATGTCTTCCAGACATTACAGTTAGCACCAGGTCCTGCCAGGGCACAAATGCTTAATACATTGAGAGCATCGATCCTCTTTAGGGCATTTTTGAATAACAACTTCAGTCCAATGGACTCCGAATTTGTTGGCTTTCTTTCTAGATCCAAGTCAGTAACAAAAGGAGTGTAAGTATTTGGGAAAAAGTAATAGAGAGCTCCTAGAGGTCTGAATTCCTGGAAGATCTCTAAAGAAAGCCAGGACCCTCGACTCCTTCATGTAACAATCTCTTTAACTTCCATTCTGCATGAATCTTCTGGGCCAAGCAGATTAAGTCTGCTAGGGATAGGCACAACAGGAAAAGGAGCCAGGATATTTAAAGAGAACTGAGTACACCAGTAGTATTCTACACGTTGCTACTCTGAGAAATGGCATCTATTTTAACTTCTGACTCACTTTAGTTTTTATTTTAATTCACTTTTTTAACTTATCAACAGATCTTGACAATATAGTTGACACCACAGCCCAAGGTAAAAATATGAAAAGCATCAATGTGACTCCAGTGCGCGAAAACGCAACCGACTGTCCCACTGAGCAAGGAGAAAAAAACAAGCAAGAAGACGCTGACGTTAGTGATCTGATTCCTCAGGTCAACGTTCAGCTCCAGAACCCAGAGCACCTGCTGGAGGAAGCCATGGCAATGGGCATCCAACCAGCCAGGGAGCGGGCTCCTGGGAACAAGCCTTCATATACCAAATCTCCAACAATGGCTTCCACTTGCGCCAGAAAAACTAAGAGCTATGGTCAGAAAAAGGCAAGAAACGTGACAGAAAACAACCCCAAGAATGGTGGGGCACAGAAGCAGCCGGGGAACAAAGTGAAATTGAGAGAGAAGACAAGCACCCCAAAGGAAAGGCGCAAGAGAAATCAGCCTGAGCCTGGCCAAGAGGCCTCGAAGAAGCCGAGAAGCAGCCTAGCCATGCACATGATGGAGTCGGTGCAGGTGTTTCATGCATTGGGAAAGAAGCACGAGAGGAAACCTGTGCTGCCTTCCTCCAGGGCTTTGAGAAATGCCAAAGACCCCACGTTTTGTCCAGCTAAGCAGTCCAGGCTGGACTCGAATCGTGACTGTCAAAGCCCGAAGAAAGTTCGGGCAATGAACACCAAGAGGAGTGCTGACAGCCAGGGCGGCTCCCCACGCCAGTGTGAGCTGCCTCCCCCTGTGAAGGTCAGGCTGGTGCCTTTGCCTTTTCTCTCCCCAGAGCAGCCTCGACTTCGACCTGTTTGTCGCAGGCCACAGGCCCTGGCCTCCCGCAGATCCAGTGCAGCTGACCCTGCCCGGCCTCCTCCTGACACCACTCAGCCCGCTCAGGTCAACACATCCCGACCCGCCAATGCCAGCTCCTGTCTCATGGCTCCCACCAAGCCACCTCGGCCTGTTTCCACCAAGGCCACTCTGTCGGGAAGGAGCAACCAGCCCCAGTCCACTGAGCCTCAGGTTGCCAATGCTAGGCCTGCACCCCACACATCATCATCGTTCACTGCTCAGCCACGCAGGCCTGTTCCAGCTGCCGCCACCAAGCTCCACTGCCCCCCAAAGCCTCCACACCACTATCTCCTGCAAGACTTCAGCTGCCAACCCATTCCATGGAGGAAAGCCGACATTCCTGGGCCAGTGGTGTCAGATCCCATCAGCCAGGAGCAGAGGCCAGAGCGGGAAGCCATGAAGAGGCAGGCTCAGCAAGAGCGGGAGAAGGCGGCCCAAGCCACCTTTGTGGAGAAACTGCCATTTTTCCACAGGAGACAAGTGGACATGGACATTTCCCTATACTACGGATATGCAATGTAAGATCTGCAGAGATTTATGTAGTAGATATTTTGTCCCTTAGATGTGAAAAAAATATAGGCACAATTATATATTAGGATATATACATTTCTCTATTCGGGTCTATATTCCAAATGATAAAACAATGTCAATGAGTTAATTAGCTAATGATTAATAAATTAAAAAACCGCATGTGTTTTGAGAAATGTTCACGTTTCTGATGTTTTGGGCAGGGTGGATGACTTTAATAACTGCTGCATTGGAACTGTGGGCTGGTGGTTCACGCCTGTAATACCGGCGACTCAGGACGCAGATATGAGTGTGTTAGCCTGAGTTGGTCTGGGCAGCAATGTCTATGAGACTTCTATCTCCAATAAACTACTCATAAAATGCCAGAAGTGATGCTGGGACTCAAGTGGTAGAGCACTATTGTTGAGCAAAAGAAACTCTGGCCCCGAGCTGAAGCCTCAGAACTGGTAAAAAAAATAAAATTAAATTAATAAGTGTGGAAAAAGGATGCATTAGAAAGTAAAAGCTGAACTTTGAATGGGAAAACTGGCTAGAAGAATAGCATAGTTAAGACTAGGGGAATGAATATTCT
>NW_025960793.1:0-57890 GCF_023159225.1 Perognathus longimembris pacificus | reverse complement strand
CATGACCTCCGGAAAGAATTAAAGGTCTGTGAAATAAAGAACCGGAAGTTCTAGCTTTCTTCTTCAGCCAGGAAGCCAAGATTTCTCAAATTTCCATTCTCGCTTATGAATAGAATATTCTTAACTATGAATTAGGTCTCAGAAATTCAAACTTTTCCTTGCTGATAATAAAGTACCAATCTCTCAATTTTAGCCAGAATCTGATAGGAAGTCTTTATTTTTTCAGTTTTCTGGGCATTGTCCTCTAGTGGGCATGTTATTTGCACTATCCAAAGAAATATTAATTAATGTAAATATTTAGAATAATTCTCATTAATAGTATACTATTCTTAATATTAGTAAGAATGATGTTTTTGGTTAAATATAAGTATTCTCAGAATTATTTCTGGTTATTCTTCCAAATTGGCTCATCAAACTACAAATAACTATGAAACTCCTCTGTGTCCTTTCAAAATCAAAACATCAGCTCAATATAAGAATATACACCTAACTTCTCAAGAGGCTCACATTTGAAGGTCCTGCTTTGATGTCAACCCCGGCAGAAAAGTCAGTCAGACTTTCAGTAGAAGACATAAGAGACAATTTCCAGGCCATGAGTTCAAGCGCCAGTGCTGATACAATAAGCATCATATATACATATATACACACACATATATACACATATATATACACACAACTATGTCTATATAATGTTATGTATCATATATGTACTAGTATGGCCACTAAAAAAAAACATTACGTATTACATCTTCTTGCCTGGTTTGCTGGCTTTTTTACTTATTAGAATCAGGCTTACCTGAAAGCCACCTGATCTGCAGCTATCAGTGAAAAATCAGACTTCCTTATCTTCTCTTTTGCCCTGTAAAACCATGGCCACGTTTCCTCTGCTCTTTTTGCTCCTTCCTTCCGATGGGTTGGCTGTACAGAAGCCCCTCCCCCATCCCACGCAAAGGTCGGAGGCGATCAGCTGCTGTACATACGTGTTTGAAGGACGCATGAGGAGCTGCCCTTGCTCCTGTCTCTTCCAAATATTCTCCCCAGTTAAAGCCGATTTCATCCAAGCTCGAGCCTTCCTCTGCAGAGATTTAAAACAAAGAAAATCAGTAAGAGGGTGAAGCACGGAAAGGCACTGGCCTTCCACTGGGTGTAGAGAACCCTCGATGGGAGAGACAGATCAGTCCAGCCGAAGAACACGCCGAATTCTTTGCGAAACCTTAGTAAGAGAGGTGAAAAGCCTATTTGGCTACCCTGAACAAGCCAACAGTAAGGACACACGAAAGGGACATATCTCGAGCCCGACCTGTTGCACAGTAATGCATTCGTTCCTTTGCCATGGGTCCGGATGCCCTACCCTGTGAAGAATGGAGGAGCAAGGGCAGGGCACGTCCAGGCACTTGGGTCTGTACCCTAGGCCCACAGGCACCTAACCTGTCTTTCTACTGAATACCTACCATCACTAAGGTGATGAAACAGTGTCTTTCTTCAGCTACTACTGCCACAAGGGGCTTGACTTTACCAAACAGTAACTTCAATGGCATTTTAAGAAGGGGGGAAAATGGAAGGCCAGAAGGATTGCTGGGGTGTGAAGCCACCCTGCAAGCTGGTGACAAAGAGACCAGCTGCCTGCCGGCCCCTGTCCAGGTCCCCTCGCCTGACAGACAAGATCGATCAGGGCCACTCACATGAGCAGAACTCACTAGAACAGAACAAGGCTTCTCTGGTCACAGGGAACAAGCGGAGGGACTCCAATCAAATGTGCAACATGGCTCTTAAAAACATCAGAACGATGGGAGGGCGAGCCTGGGGGAAAGTGAGGGAACAGAAGACCCTCTGTAAAAGGAAATATACTCACTAGCGGACTCGGGATGGTAATCGCTCTGCACCTCACCTTTATGATAACAATAAAGTGAATTAACTTTAAAAACAACAGACAGAACTACTTTAAGTCTGCACAGACCCAGCAACTAAAGCTCTGCAGGAAATCAGGGGATTCCCCAAAGCACTTATGGCCACCCCTTAAGCTCCCACAGGCACCACTGGAGAGCACGCAATAATGCATTTTAGGATTCGGGCAGCACAAATGCTATGTTATCCTTTCTAGCAGAAGAGTTAAGAAATGCACGTGTTAGTTTAACCTATCCACCACAGGCTATCACACGGGAGAACCCACAGCAGGGAGCTCTGCTGGAACATGCAAATGAGAGCTTCACAAAGTTACGTTCTCTTCCTTTTCAGTAATGCTCAATGGACGGTGCCATTGGACCCATGAGTCTTTCACAAGCACCAGGCAAAGGTCTCGTGGTGATGAGGAAATGCTGTCCAGCCTGTGGTTGGTACGGAGGGGCACATCTGTCCAGCAGTTCAGGGCTAAAGGGTTGAGGGCCTGAGTAGGAAAGTTCTATTTTTGGAAGCTATCGCTAGATCTTTTTTTCTACTAGGGATTTTTAATTCTACTCTGCAGTGTCCCAGAACTGGATAGAAAGGGGTCGTTTTTACAAATTTAGATGATGCTAAGTTGAAGGCAAGGACGGTAACTGTTGCCTTATAAAACCCCAGTCCCTTAGAATTGCCTCTCAAATGTTATTCCAATAAAGTGACCTACAATGAAATAGCCAGGAGATAAAGAAGGGACTCAGGCCTACTCAGGCAGAAACAGGCTTCTCAAAAGGAGTTAATAGGAGAGCCAGGCTCCAGTGCCTCAGGTCTGTAATCCTAACTACTCAGGAGGCTGAGATTTGAGGACTAAGGTTTGAAGCCAACCCAGGCAGGAAAGTCTATGAGACTCTTAGCTCCAATTAACTGCCAAAAAGCAGAAGTAGAGCTCAGGCTAACCTTGGGTTAAAAAAAAAAAAAAGCTAAGGGAAAGTGCCCAAGTCTTGACTTCAAACCCTATTATTGGCAAAAGAAAATGTACTGATTAATGAAGTTAAAGGGTCCTGCGCCTCTAGCTCAGGAGAGATGATGGTAGCGTTTCCACTTGCAGGGGCACAGGGAAGCCACCCAAAGAGAAGGCAGTCGTATTCTAGAATACAGGCCAGGCGGCAGCTGTCGGCCCTATCTGTGTTACCTTGTCCTTAAACAGCACATCTGGACATCACTCAGCATGTCTGCTGTCTCATCCAGTCGTCGAGGGCATTGCGTCGGCACTGGGCCTTTGCCAAAACGTTCTGGTGTCTGAGGACTTGGGCTGATCGCAGATCCTGTCCAGACTTCTTGGCCACGTGTCTGGCTCTCACCCAGTCCTCTCACAGCCCCCAGGGTCAAAGCCAGACACCATCAAAAGACTTGGGGTGTGCCCTCTGCTCTGCGCTCCCCCCACGGCCAAACAACCTTTCCAAGCAACAGGACAGATGGACACCCCCACAAGAGCTACCAGGAGCTCAGAAAAGTGAGGGACTCCACTGTCACCCTCCAAGGAAGGTGGGCTGCAGAGCTGAGCTTAGTAAACACCGCTCCTGAGCTCCCTGTCAGGACTCAGAAGCTCCACCCCCCTCCCCCCTCTGTCCATCAGGGATGAAGGCCACAGTGCCTGATGCATCTGTCACTCTGTGGTGGGAAGCATTCCAAGATCCCTCAGCCAGACACACAAGGCGGGGGCAGAACCCATCATCCAAGCACCCACCATCCAGAGGACAAGCGAGGGCTGAGTCCCGGGAGCCTGGGATGAGGAAGAAGTGAAGCAAAGTTGGGAGAAGACCTGGGCAGGAAACTGAGTCCTCAGCCTAAGAAGGCCAGCGGCCCTGGTCCTGAGAATGTCAGCTGTTGCAAATGAACGGGAGCAATTCATCCCTTCACACCAAAATTGCCTACTCGCATCCAGGCTGTGCTAGCAGACCCTGTCTACTACTTGCTCTTGGTACCTCAGTTTAGAGGCCCCAGAACCCTCATCTCCATGACTCCTGAGGAGAGGGGAGACAGGACCTCAATCTGAGACTCCGAGACTTTTTGTTTTAGCTCATAAAATTCTAATCCCCACTATTCGTATTTCTCAGAAAATTTCGTTTTTACCAAAGTTTAATCCGCTACAAACTACATTTCCAGTCCCGTCCCCAATGTAATGAGCTCTTATCTCCTTTAGGGCTCACTTATTTAGTCAACTTGACAAGACAAAATCAGAGAGCTCCCAGTATCTCCCTACAGTGGAATCAAAAAGACATTAACTTCCATCATTCCCTCCCTGGCTAGAGAAAGACTTTATAAAGTACCCCAAAGGTCAGGCTCAAAATGGGATTTGAAAAATAAAAACTGTATGCCCAGGCACTGGTGACTTGAACTGTATTGTTTGAACCATAAAATCATTTACAAAATAGAACATCGCTGGGCCTAGGAGCCCCAAGCAGTTGATTCTCTAAAGACATTTCAATGAGCAGGAAGTAGAGAAGTTAGTATCCTTTACTATCTTTTCCCAGCCAATAAAACTACAAGAGAAAATTCCCCAGGTTTAAAATTGGCCCTCCTTCCCATCCTGTGCTCCATACCTCTCTCCTCCAATCACAATGCCTGACATGATTGCCTACTTTGCAGAATTCACCAGATACTTTAACAAGTTGCCCAGTGTCTACTACAATGTGTCATTTCTGTTTACTTTTTTCAGGAACTGGGGGGTGAAGGGGGGAGAAACAGAAAAGCACAATAGATCCTTTCTTTAGTCAGTGTAGAAAACATCTGTCTTATCAAATGAAGGAAAGGTTCTTTTCGTTTCAAGGACAACAGGAGGGACATTGACAATCAGTGTGTGGTAAAATACTGTAACTTGTTACAACTCTCCACAGGCCAATCAGATGGGCAGTGCTAACCTGGCATCTTTGCCAACCTGGCTGAACCAATGAGGCAAAAACCAGATGCTGAGAACTTTATTCATTATGCTTCTGCCATGCATTGTTCTTTGTTGTACGTACAGCCTAACGAGAGTATTATTTTTTATTTGCACCATAGTGCCTTTAAACAAATATCTTGCTTACACTAACTTAAACATGGCCAATGTTTATTTCAGCCACAAAATTATTTTCCTTAAGAATTTTCCCAGATTCAAAGTCAATCTAGGCAGAAAAATCCAAGAACTTCTTATCCCCAATTAAACCAGCAAAAAGCTAGAAACTGGAGGCAGGGCTCAAGGAATAGAGTGTCAGCTATGAGCAAAATCACAAAGCCCTGAGTTCAAGTCCCCGGGCCAGCCCATAGCTAAGGTATGAAATCAGCCCACATGCCCATCAATGAACAAATGGCTCAAGAAAATGTGGTATGTACACAAAATGGAATTTTATTTTAACAAGAATGATATTGTACCATTTGTAAAGAAATGCAAAGACTTGGGGAAATAAAATGATGTTCCAGTCAAGCGAGTCAACCCCACAAGGACAAAGGATTCATGCTTTCCCTTGTATTGCCAAAGCTAGATTTAACTTACGAACTTATAAGCAAATGCGTTGAGTGGTATGCAAGTATATACAAGTGTATTAGGTGAAATATGGTGGAGTCAAGGAAGAACTCAAATAGCCTCATGCCTCAGAAAAGCAAAGTCAAAGTTCAGCAAAGGAAGTACCAGGAAGCAGGGACTTGGAAGGGGTAGGGTGGGATTAAGGAGAAAGTGGTAGATGAATGAAAAGGAGGGGAGGAGGGTAGAATGCAGTCAGAAACATTGTCCCAATTGATCAAATTCGACCTGAAGAGCACTCAAATTCCACAGTGGATCTCTTTTGTGCAAATTATTTGAGGGTGGGGTGAGAAGAGAGAATTCTTCAATTCCAATATCCTCACACACACAGCAAAAAAAAAAAAAATTCTAGACCTAAGTGTAAGCCCTGGCAGCTACGAATTTTCCTTGTGTGGACTTCTTATACCCCAAAATACCCAGTCTTCACTAAATGGAACCTTGGATACAGATGCTCAAAGCTACACTCCTGTCACTCAGTCACAGTATTTCCTCCCAGAGTCCTTTGGGAAGTGAAAAGTGCCACCTCCTCTGGGAGAAGAGTGAGAACAAAGGAGGAAAGAGATGAGAGGAGACAAGAGAAAAGAAACAAGAAAAAAAAAGAGAGAAGAGGAAAAAATGCAGTCAAGGTCCTATTTTCGCTAATGTCAAGAACATAGAGCTAGTCACTAGTACCTAGACAGGGTTTTGGTCTTGTTTTTTTTTTTTTTTTTTTTCCAATGACCCTTAATTTCCACGAGAGCACTTGAAGAGGAAAAGGTCTCTCTGAGCAATTACTCCACCTGAGTGAAAGTCACATCCTGGCAGATTGCCCGTTTGATATACTAGGTACCAGTACTCTAAGTGGAAATGGGAATTGGTCTCCAGGACAGTTAAACAGGGTCGTTGCTCGCGTTTTTCCTTTGGATCAAGGCCTTCTGCACCCTGGCCACTGAGCCAGATGCTGGTCAGATCTAGTTGGCAGTAAAAACCCTGGTGGTGGCCCAGGAGTTTCTGGCATGCACGCAGTTTTTTCTGCCCCCTTGTAGGAAGGCCCCCAATCTTAGCAATCAGCTAAGATAAATATCTGAGATGGTATTTATTTTATGGCCCAGAGGAAGGCGTGTGTGCAGGTTTAATGCTCACTAGGGGGAAAGTAGCAGATCTCCAATCTCAAAGAACAATTCCTACTGACCACCAAGGCCTCTACTCTCCCTCCCTTCCCCTCCCTGCCCCTCCCCTTTCCTCTCCCCACCCCTCCCTTCTCTCCTTTCCCCTCCCTGCTCACTCTCAGGGTCCCTGCAACTGTCTCCCTAGGAAATGAGGAGGACTTTGAAGCTTTAACTTGTTTTAGCTTTTTCTCTGACCTGGTGAAACCTGGATCCTTTTTGCTCAGGTGCTGACACACCAGTTGGTCCCTGGGGTGCCCTGAATAGGTGCTGGGGTGAAGGGTTGGGGGGGGGGTGTCAGAGACTAAGTCCTGGGGCCTAAACCAGGTGGGGCCCTCTTGGAAAACGGTTTCGGACCCCAGTGCTGAGCACTAAGCCCTAGCATTCCAAATGTGGTGAGGGGACCGCGCGCGCCCTAGACGAAGAGCACCCAATTCCAGCCAGGAGCCCCCAATTCCAGCCTGGAGCACAGAGGCGGGGCCAGGCAGACACGCGTGGGTGGAAGACAAGTCGACAAACTTGGCCCTTCCTGGAATTCCACCCAATTCTCCAATCCCAACCACCGGGAACATTCCCAAAGCGAAGCTAGAAGGTCTCCAGAAGTTTGGGGAGCATCCTCTGGGCTTGCAGGCATCACCTCGGGACTCCCACACCGCAGGAACGAACGCCATCAGGAACAAGCACCCCTACCCCCTGGCGATCGCCATTGCCCGACGCGGCCACCATCTGCGTCCCCCGGGTCCCCCCCCATTTCATTTTGTTTTACGCGTGCAGATCCTTAGCCCCCCAATCACAAATGCGCCCTATGTTTTGTTGGGGCAGGGGTTGGGGCAGTGTTCCGCCAGACTCTCCACGACCTCCGCTCCCCCCGCCCGCTCCTTCCCACGAATAAAGGCAAACTTGAGCCCCGCGAGAGTCCTGTGGGATGTTCTTTGTAAGTGAGGGGACCCTCGCTTCCCTTCCCGGGCACCCCCGGGGCCAGGGCGTGCGTTTCCGACGCGGGAGTGAATGGTGCCCTTGTCAGTGGCGACGTCAGAAGGACGAAGGGAGGGGTTCGCGGCTGGAAAGGCAGTTTACCCGCGCAGAGCCATTTTAGGCTCCTCTCCACCTCCGCCGAGCCCGCCGAGAGCGGCCCCCCGACGGCGGGCGGGGCGCAGGCTGGAGAGCCAGGGACGCGCCGCGCGCTCCGCCCCGGGACGCCAAGCGCGGCCGACTCCGGGTCCCCCCCCCCCAATGCCCCGCATGGCCACCCAGGCGGAACAGAAAACCCGCCCGCGGGGGTCTCCCACCCCCAACGGGGGCCTCGGCGAGGGGCTCCGCCCCTGGGACCGCGCGGCTCCCATCTGCAGCGACCCCCGTCGGGGCCCCCTCGACCCCCGCAAACGCCCGGAGACCACGCTGCGGCGGCGGGAGCTACAGTCCCGGCCCACACGCTCTTCCTCCCCCGGGGGTGTTCAAGTGTACCCACCCTGCCGCGGGATCAGCCTCGGGCTTGAGAACCCCCCCCCCGCACCGTGTGCGCCCCCCGCGCGGCCCCCGCCGCCCCCGCCCCCCGCCCGGGGTCTTCCCCGCGACGCAGCCGGGTCCTTGACACGGGCGACCCCTGTCGGGGACCCGTTCCGGGCCACGCAGCATCCCAGCATTCTGGGTGCCTTCGGGCTCCACTTGCATCCTTCGCGAAGGTTCCCCTACTCATGGGCTCCGTTTAGGGTCTCTGAACTCCACGTCCAGGCTCCGAGTGTCGCCGGCCATGGGCGCGGGGGGGGGGGGGGGCGTCGTTCACCGCCCGTTTGTCTCCCCAGGTTTCAGCCCGGCCCGCGCGCCCTCTCCATACTGTAGCTGCCCCCCGGGGGCAGTGCTCGGGGTTGGGGTGCTCGGACCCCGGGCCACTGCTCCCCAAAGCCGCCCCAAGCCCCAAAGTAAGCAGCAACTCCAGCTGTTGACCCCGCACCACTGTGGACCCAGGGCCTCGCCCTCCCCTCCCCTCTGCCCACCCCCCCGCTGGTGCCGATCCCTCCTCCCCCTCCCCAAGCAGCCCCACAGACACCCCCAACACCCAGCCTCCTACCGCAGTGGGGCCCAACACACCCCAAATCTCCCACGCCCCCAGTCGCACCCAGGACCGCAGCCTGCCTGCGGGCACCCGGGACCCCGGGGCGTTTGTGAGTGTAAACTCCGCCTTCCCCGCCCCGTCCACTCCGGGCTGGACCCGCACGGGGCCCCGCACGCACGGGGAGCAAACGAGCTCTCCCCAGAACCCCGAAACCAGCCGTCCCCGGGGCGCGCGTGGATGTGGCACCACGTGGCAGCAGTTGGTCACGTCCAATCGTGGCACGGTCTGGTTTCGAGGCGCACACGCACACACACGCACACCCCGGGAGGAGATCGCTTTACCGCTCCGCACACAGCTGCACACACAGCCACGCGCACCGATCCATCCACATCGCCAGGCAGGGTTGCTCGGATGCCCCAGTCCGGGCTGGAGGTACCAACTTTGCACCCCAAACCCTCTAGCAATGGACTTGACACCCAGGCTCTGAGCTTGGGAAAGAAATGAAAAAGAAGAAGGTGGAGAAGGAAACAAACAAACTAGGGCAGGTCGCGCCGTCTCTTTTTGTTTCCCACTTAATTGGCTAAATCGGCGCCGGGGGTCCCCCAAGAGAGTCGGAACCAAGGCGTGGCCCCTCCGGTTGGGTTTTTTCCCACCTCCAAACCTCGCTTTTCGGTTGTTCAAAGCCACCTCGGCCCGCCATGTTGGAGCTGGCCCGGCGTCCGAGGGCGGCTCCGCGGCGGCCGTGCGCCCCGGGCGATGGGCTGGCCGTCGGGGGACCCGCCGCGCGCAGGGACCCCTCCACCCCGCGGCTTCCCCCCTACCCCGGAGGCCAGCGAGCAGCACCCCCTGCGGGCGCCCCCGGGTCAGGATCCCCCCAATCCCGGCCAGCAGTGGCTCCGGGGGCTTTTTTCCTGGAGACACACACTGCCCCGATCAAGTCCTGAGCTCGCTGGGGTGAGGGAATCTGAAAGGAGGGCAGAGGCGAGGAGACGACCCGAGAAGCCTCAGGGACGGGGCGCTGCTACTTTAGAGCGGGGGGGGGGGGGGGACACAGAAACCACAGCAGCAGCAGCAGCGCAGCTGATCCCGGCTGTGCACCGCGCTCCCAAACTCCTCCCGGCCGCGCCATGGCCGCTGCCCGGCAAACGGTTCCTGGGGGGGGGGGGGATCCCCAACGACCGAGCGATTTTTAGCCCCCCCCTTCCGCACCAACTTGTCTGCGATCCCCCTTCTGCACCCCCAAACCTCCCAAGACACCCGAGACGACACCCCCTCCCCGCCCTCCAGCGCTGGAGACCGACGCGGGAGCGCGGGGCGAGGGGGCCGGGGTGGCTGCGCCCCGAAACGCGTGCATAGAAAAAATAAAATCCAATACGATGAAGAGGGCGGGGGGGGGGCGAGGGCACTGGGCAACTCGGGGCAGCCTGGCGATCGCGGCCGGGTTTGGCAGCTCCGGGGGGGGGGGGACCCGGGGAATGAGAACCCGAGAGAAAACGACAGCCCAGAGCGCAGAGAGGAGTTTGGGGCTCCCCGCAAGTGCGGGGCTTTCTCCCGCAGCCTCCGCCCCGGCTCTTCTCTCCCTTCCTCCCCAGTGTCCCCCCACCCCGGGCCCACCCCGAGCGACTCGGGGATCCCCTCTGATGTTTTTTCTATCCCCCCCACCCCATCTAGGCTGGGGAGACGCTGACCCGGCGGGGCACTCAACCTGCGGGGCCGGCGCCGCGCCGTCTCCTACCTGGGGAAGTTTGTGGGGCCCCCGGCGTCACCCCGGGCCTCGGGGGCGGTGGGAGAGGGCGCGGGGCGTCGCTCGCTCTCTCGCCGGCTCGCTCGCGCCCTGCCCGCCGCCGCCGCCGCCTCCCTCGCGCGCCCGCCCGCCCGGGTCCTCAGCTCCCAGCACAGCCTCTTCCAATATGGCATCCGCGCTGTGCGCATGCCCGGCGCGCCGGCTGGTTTTTTTTTTTTTTTTTGTACTGTGCAGCGAACTCCTTCAACGACCTTTCCCAACGCCCGCCGAGCGTCTCGAGCCGGGCAGCCCGCCGCGCGCTCCCTCCCTCCCTCCCTCCCTCCCTCCCTCCCTCCCTCCCTCCCTCCCTCCCTCCCCTCGCCCCGGCCGCCGCGCCTCGCCACGCACCCGCCCCGGCCGGGCGCCTGGGCACAAAGACACGTCCCCCCTCCCACCCGTGCCCGGTCCGCGCCACGCGGCCCTCCCTCCCTGCCTCCTCTCCCCGTGACCCCCCACCCCCCAACCCGGCCCACGACGGGCAGAAAGTTCACCGCTCCCGCCGGCGCGCGCACCCACCGGGCGGCCGCCACGAGGGGAGGGGGGGACCCCGCACCGGTGCCCCGCGCCGCCCGCACGGTGGCTCCCGCGCTGCGCAGCCGGTCCCCGAGGCCGCCCCGGGGCGCACCCTGGCGCTCAGCCCGCCCGGGACGTCCGAAGTGCCCCGACGTGGAGCCCGCCGGCCCCGCACCCCGTCTCACCCCGACGGAAGCCTGGCGCTCGGCTCGGGTGCCCGTGCGGCCTCGTGCAGGACCGGCCCGCCGCCCGGGCTCGGGGTCCGCGGACACCCCGGCGGGGGCGGGGACCGGACACGGAGCAGCGCCCAGGAGCTGGGGCGCGCGTGGGGCGGAAGGTCCCCGGGTGGAAAATCCGGTGACGCCCACGGCTTAGCGACAAGGCTTTGCCTCGACGGGGGGGGCGAGGGGGAGGAGGGTGGCGCGATGGGGCGGCACCGTCACAAGTCGGGGAATAGAGGAACCACGCGTGAGTTCGCGGGCTTTGCAACAAGAGGTCAAACCCCCACCCGCCCGCCGCCGGCCCCGGGGCTCCTCCTGCCCCCCCACTCTCCCGGCCCCCCAGCATTGTGGGAGCCCCCGCCCCAGAGAGGGGCTCACTCCCAAGTGCTGGGGAAGACCTGGGGGGGGGATGGGGGATTGACCACACGTGGGACAGGTTCCCGGTGAGTCCTCTCCCTGGTGGCGCTGGTCCTGGCTGATCTAGAAGATTCTTGGAAGAGATGGGCCCAGAAATGGCTGTGGCTACGCCCGCCTCGCCCCCGGGAGCCCCGCGCCCCTGAGATCCGAGCCCGCAGCCGCCGGAGCCCCCGCGCGCGGCCGACCGGGGCAATCCTGTGTCCCCGCGGGGTGGGGAAGGCACGTGAAGCCCCCCGCGCCTCCGGGGGGGGGGGCTGTCACCCCGGAGGCGCCCAGACGCACGCGGCCCTGCGGGCCCGCCCGGGGTTCCTCCCGCGCCCGACTCGGTCGGGGTACCCCGCGGCTCGGCGGTTGGCCAATTCTTGGGGACACCAAACCAGAGGTGTGAGCTTTATCACCCCTCCCCCAGGGTCACCGAGGGCAGACCCCCCCCACCCAAGCCACCACCACCTCTTCTAACTTCTTCAACACCCCGTTGGGCCTCCCCCCCGCAGGAAAGGGGGAGACCTTGTAGGACTTGGAGCACCCCCTCTTGCTGGGATGCTGACTGCCTGATCTATTGCCTTGACTGCAGAACACGGGGCGCCCTGGAGTGAACCCCCACGGCCACCCTCTCCACCAGGCTGAGCCACTCCCAAGGCGTCTCCCCCCTCCTACCTCACCCCCCCCCCACCCCGTTTGGAGGAAGGTCGAGCTTTCCCCCCTGTCAGCCAAGCGCCTGGTGAAGTTGCAGCCAACCTCTGTCTTGCTGACCTGAGTGAAGTCATTGTTATGCACAGAACGTTATTCACTTAAAGAAAAGCAAGTTTAACCTGACTCCGGATCCTAACCTGCTGTTGCTGATCCGACCCGGTGGCTCTAAGGCAGGGAGTGATCTCACAGGACTGACAACTGGAGTCCGGCTCTCTGCCTTTGCCCACGGGTCTAGAACGCGGTGTGGAGTTGCTCTATCTATCTATAATGCTTAAGAAATAAAACCAAGGAGCCAGGCAGCAGTGGCCCTTGCCTGAAATCCCAGCTATTTAGGAGGCTGAGATCTGAGGATGAGGATAGAGGGTTGAAGTCACACGAGGCAGGAAAATTAGCGCGACTCTTAACTCTAATCAGCAAAACGCCCGAAGTGGGGCTGTTGCTCAAGTGGTAGAGTGCCAGGCTTGAGCAGAAAATGCTAAGGGGCAGCACCCACACTCCAAGTTCAAGCTGAGGGAAAGGGGAAGAAAAGGATATCCTGCAGAGAGTCTCAACTAGTGAAATGTCCCCAAGTTCAATCCCCATCTACCAGTGCGTTGCTTTCTGCAGGCGACTCTGAAGGATTCTTAGCTTTCTTTTCTGCCTCCTCCCTCTATTCTCCTTCAACCAAGGGCAGCAAGGGAGGTGAATCAAAATTGGTTGGGGGATTCCCTGAGGCTATTAAAGGCCCCCCGCATCCCGCTCCAATACCTTCCGGCTCCCATTCTGATTGCAGAACCAGACCCTTCAGGGATGTGTGTATACCCATGCGGAATCCACCCTAAAGCAATTAGAGAAGAGGGAGGAGGGACCTAACGACTAGGATAAAGCACTGGAACAAGCCTATTGCCTAATGCGGTTCTGCTTTTTTCCCCCAGAAAAGCCAAACGGTATGCAAACCCTATGTCAGAAGTGGAAATCTCATAATGAATGCAAGATTGTTCTCTATATTGCTAACATTTACGGAACATCACCACCCCCAAATAAGACCTTCGATCACACTACCAATAAATGCTACTGTATTACTAAAGCTCAAGGTAAGCCATGAATTTCATCAGCCTTACAGATCTAAGTTATGCCTGTAGAGTTCTTTTCTATGATGAGACTAAATGATACAAAATATGTAGGTGGTTTTGTGAACTTCAAAATATTTAGAAACCATTCCACTCACAGGCATAAATTAGAAATTTCAAGTTAAAAAATTCCTCTCTCTTATCTATGTCTTCCTAAGTATTATCTCTTCAAATGTTGAGGAGGTTGAAAGATTATACAGGTGTTATTTGTTCTAATGCTATTAAAGGCATACGATTGCTTAACTCTTGGAGCATTGTGTTCATACTAAGAATACATCGAATTCGTCCACACATGTTTACAATATCACTTTCCATTGGGAAAAGGAATTGTCTTAAAGATGAGCCACCATGGTGGAAACGTTAACATGAAAACAATCTAATGAGACCTTAGACACAGCAACTTCACACAAAAGCGGGAGAACAGGAGGTCACAAATCAAATATTGGAAGCATTTGTGCAATCTTCTTTTCCCTGGAAGCTCTAACCCAAAACTTGTTTTCTCATAGTCCACGTAAGATAGTATTTTTCCAATCTCCTAAGGTCACTAAGAGTAGATCTAAATACAGTTTCCTCTCCATTTTTCCCACCCCTTTACCTTCCCCTCCATTCCCACTTGGCCCATTGCAGCAGGACTCAAGTGACCCCTGCCCCTGCTTCTTCATTCATGCTCTGTGTGGCCCCTGGAGCCTCAGTGGCCTCTCTGACCCATCCTCCCCCACCCATGGGGAAAATGAAGAGATTGCAGCAGATATTCTATAACGTCTTTTAAGATTCTAAAGAGGGCCTAGCAATGTTCCCTGCTCTAAGCCCCAAAGTGCTTGCTACAATACTCTATCATTTTTCTCTGCCCGTTTGTTATAATAAAAGCTTCCACTGTGGGGTCACAAAGGAGAAAGGAAAATCAAGTCAACTTATCTACAGTGGAGTCCATGGTTTTCTTCCCCTATTGTCTAGAAGTAAAGATGTTGTCCCTATTAGGGACAATTGCAGTTTTGTGTATATGGTGTGGTGTTTTGGGCTGCCTGTAACTGTATCCAGGGTTGACACAAGACTTCCTATGAGCATCCTTTGATAAAATCCTGGGGAAAGATGGCTTGTTGGTGTGAGTAGAGTTCTTCCTGAATGCACAATAGGAATATATGGTAAAACATGATCCCCTTGTAGAGTGCCTCCTCACCTATTTCTAGAAAATTCTGAAACTCATTATTGCTATTGCTTCTTGTATAATTGGAAGGAATAATATGCTTTCTTGGAAAGAAGAGGAAGAATAAAAGCGTTAACAATATATTTGAACATGCATCATGGGTGAACTAAGACCTTTCTGGAAAGAGCTGAGGGGGTTTGCTTGTGTAGGTACCAGTTCTGGGTGACGTCTTCCTTCTCCACTAAGGAAGACCATCCGAACATATCACTAGCAACTTCTGCAGCAACTGTCTTGTGCTTCTCGATGTACAATAACACTTGTTATTCTCCACTTGGGTAAGTTATTTATTCAAAGCACAATTATTTTCGTCAGTCATGCAGCTTGAATCTGGGGCCTGCACCTTGTCCCAGAGCTTCTGTACTCAAGGCTGGTGCTTCACCACTCTGAGCCACACAGCTCCACTTGCACAAGGCTTCCATTTATTGTCCAGCCCTTTTGAGAACTGGAGTCCACGGAGGCTAAATAACAGAGGTCATTACACAAACACAGTCACAATGGAGAAGCTGAATCTCAGGTTCTGATCGTTTATTCCTCTACTATATTCAAAGACGGGAGAAATCAGAGGAGGGGATTTATGTAATACGTAGTTTGCACCAGATACTATTCTAGGAATAAGTGTGTATGAGATTATTTAATAACTTCTAGTTAATATTATGTATAAGATTCTTTTGAAATGGTTTAAGGTATTTTAAACATATATTCCTTGACACACAAATCTGAGTTCTGACACACTTTCACTGACTTTTACTTTTTTCTTTTTTTGGGGGGGGGTAGGACTGGCCTTTTCTGTATTCTCTAATCCAACACACACACACACACACACACACACACACACACACACACAGAGCAGTGGTGGTCAGAGATATTGTGATCCTAAAGCAGTATTTCCTCTATGCACATACAGTGACTTAAATGTGATCAAATTTGGCACAGTGCAAAAGTATAGAGTCCCATAGAACTAAGAACAAAAAAACATTGACCAGATTAAAACGAACATCCCATATAATCCCACATCCCAAAGCAATTTCATATACAAGCCTAGTAGGTAACTTAATTATATGTACTCTACCTGTAGCTCTTCAACTGTGGTGTATAGAGCAGATATCAAGGTGGGCCATGGTACAATTCCAGCTTTACAATATTTCAGCTTTAAAGCTTTTCAGCTTCAAAAGTCTCAAAACCATTTGTTTTGACTGTGTGAGTCACTTGAATGATATGACTATGGAATAAATAATTCATCATAATCAAAGAAGTGTTATTAGATCTATAAAGACTTGCTTTGCAGTGCCATCTGCTGGAATCAAATATTGACTTGCTTTCGGGTTGTTTTCAAAGATAGCTTTTGTTTTTGTTTGTGTTTAATGGAAAGAACATTGAGGGTTCAGGGGTACATGCTCATGGAAGGTTCTTGCTATATTTAACTAAAGATAATGACTTGGCAGCTTTTGTTTAGTTATAACCCAATATATTCCCAGCAAATCAGTCATCCTTTGCATGTAGATATATGAAACACTCCCATGTTTCTCAGAAAAGTAAAATTGCTTCCATGTTTTAATTTAACTAGTATAATAGCATACTATGATTTTTGATCTTATCCCTTGCAAGATTGACTTTTTGAAGATTTATATTCCCCACTAAAATGGATGTTGTTGATGAACTCTTGGGGAGGTTAACATTATTTTCATACTTTGAAAGGGAGGAACTCAGAGATTTTCCAAACCAATTCTTTCAAGAGATAAATGTTTTAAAAATTAGAGCAGAAAATGAACTCGTGAAAAATAAAAACAACAGCTGAGCTTGTCGCTCAGTGGTAAAGCCATTGCCTAGCATGCAAGAAGAGGCTGTGGATTGGATCTCAGCACCACAGAACAACAGCAATAAACACCTGTGTTTACTCATTCGAGTACTTGTTGTGGACCACTTCTGTACTGGACTCCATTCTAGAATCTAAAATGCAGTAAACAAGGCAGACAAAACTCTGCTCCAAGCCACTGGTATATCATTAAGGAGGAATCCAAAGGAAATGATTTTTGTAATGTGTTATGCTACTACTTCCAGGTTTTCGCTGGGTAATTAAAAATAATAGTCTCACAGATTTGCCTAGGCAATTTTAGTAGCAGTCGCAGTAGTAGCAGTGTTGTTGTTATTGTTATCTTTAAGTAGTTGTACAAAGGAGTTATCATTGAACACACTGGATGTTTCACTGCATTCTCCCCGACTTCTCTTCCCCTACCTCTGTCCTCTTGACCTCCCCCACTGCTTTCCAGTACCAGCTTGTGCTGTCTTAGTATTCTGAACTTTGACTTAGCTAGGCTGGTTTTGAACCTTGATCCTAGATCTCAGCCTCCTGAGTAGTTAGTATTATAGGTGTGAGCCGCTTGTGCTTGGCTTATTTGTGCTTATTTTGACACAAGTATGTATGTGTATTTGTGTGTGCATGTGTGTGGTGCTGGGGATGGAGCCCACTGCCTTGGATATGCTAGGCAGGTGCTCTACCACTTGAGCCATACCCCCCAGCACTTGTAAGTTACTGTCTGCTGAATTCCAATGATCACTTTGGGTGGCATTAGCTTTCATGGTTATACTTCTTTCCCAACTGCCATGGGCTTAGAAGACAGTTATATAAAAATTTCAGGACAGGCCAGGCCAGGTACTGGTGGCTCACACCCATAGTACTAGCTACTCAGAAAGTTGAGATCTGAGGGTCACAGTTCAAAGCCAGCCCAGACAGAAAAGACTGTGAGGCTCTTGTCTCCAATAAACTGCTCAGAAAAAGCCAGAAGTAGCACTGTGGCTCAAGAGGTAGAGTGCTATCGTTGAGCACAAAGAGGCTCAGGGACAGTGCCCAGGCCCTGACTGAGTCCAAGCCCCAGGACTGGGGAAAAATAAATTCAGCACTGCTGATATTTCTTGAGTCTTTTGTGGCCTTTCCCTTAACTACTAAAAGGAGAAAAGAAAAGCTTGTGAAAGTAGTAAATTCTTTGAAGGAGATACATCTTCATCTCAAAACGAACAAAACTCTGGCTTCTCACATTAATGGAAATCATGTTGAACAAGTCAATGTTTTCCAGATTAAAGGAAAAATTACCATGTGTTGTTGTTTTTTTTTAATCCTCTGCCTTCCCCTTCTCCACTGAGAGAAAATAGCCAATTTTTATAGTGAAATTATACATGTCGAAACATAGCAGAACCTGAGTTTGATAGAACACGAATCTGTTCGCTGGGATTCAACAAAGGCTCAAAGAACAAGGTCCTGGCCTTGACCTTGGCCTGGAGGTGGTGGGGGTGGCTGTCTCCTCTTTGCCTTCTGTGAAAGGAGTGTGGTATCCCTGTAGGCACACATGTAGAAAGGTTGCATGAAAGGCATTCTGGCCCTTCTTTAGCTACTTAGAAGAAAAGTGACAAGGAGGATTTGATGGGGGGGTTTTGTTTTTGTTTTGGGGGGTTTGGTTTTTTTTAAGCAGTGGTTGTTTACTTAGCTTTCCAGTGACCCCTGGGCTCTGGGCTCCAAGAATCCTTTGTTTGCAATCTGGAGTTTTATTTACCTCTTGTTGCATCATTCTGGCGTGGGGTGGAAGGGGGAGTGGGGGGGGGGAGGGGAGCATGCCGGGGGAGGGGACGTCCAGCCAGGGGCTGCAAGTGCATTTTATAGGAAAGTTACAGGTGCCAAATTCTTTCCTGAAGGCAGCAATGGTGTGACTCTCTCAAACAGAAGAACCTTAACAGTAGAAGAAAACTCCACAGCCTTTCTCCTCCCAGATAGCAGCCCTTTGCCAGCTTCAAAGAACAACTCAAGTTTGAGCCATTTTCTTTTCTCCTCTTTCTTTAGCAATATTGGAGTTTGAGCTCAGGAACTAGTATTTCTTAGGCGAGTCTTCTACCGTGAGCCATGCCTTCAGTCCTTTTTGTTTTATGTTATTTTTTCAGGTAAAGTTGAAAGTGGGTTTTGTTTTGCCCCAGCCAACTTTGGTCTTCGAATGTTGTACCTCCATCTCCTGAGTCACTGGGATTACAAGTATGAGCCATCAAGCCCCAATTATATTTCCTGGTAATTGACAGAAATGATCCCACGTAAGCCTCTTAACTGTCTTAGGGGGAAAACAATTTCCGGTTTAACAAATAAAGAAACAAAAGTCCTGAATAGAACAAGTAATTTACCCAAGCTGATTACAAAAGATACAGGCCTGAGCCAGTCTCCAGACTTAGCAACTAGCTCCAGAACTGGCCTGTGTGCGTTAGTAAGCTAGAAGTTCCCACTGAGCATCTTAAGTATTGCACAGTGGAAAAGTCAACAACTTCAATAAGGCTCGTCATAGTGCTACTGTACTTGCATCCATGGTTATTATCTTAACCACACCACAGATCTCCATGCTCAAATCTCAGCTATTGCTCCAGCCATCTAAACATACCTCCTCATCTGAACACTAAAGGAGTTTTCTTATTTGTCTGTAAGTGACAAAGTACAGTCCAAGAAACTGAAAGGAAATATGGGGGCTATGCGTCATATGCTGAGGTGTTAATTGAGTTCTTAAAAACTACTAATGACTAAAGAGTGAAGTCCCTGTTTAAATGCCTCTCTCCGTGGTCTTCAACAAGATTGAGGCTTTTATTAAAATGTGACTATACCCAGCACGAGAGAGACCTTACTATATATGGGTAAGTGTCATACTTAAACTGGGCCTTTTTTCAAGATAATGAGAAAAGGTGAGACTAGAAGAACAATTAAAGTAATATTTGATGAAAACAGGCATCTTGGGCTCCTCTGACGAAGCATCGTATAAAGGCAAAGAATGCGTGAATCACCGTCACCCAGAAATGTGGTTCTTCACCAGCATCCCCGTGTAGAATATATTTTCAGGTCCCACATCTCCGGAACGCAACACTGCATTTTCAACAAGCTCCCTCAGTGATTCAAAGGCAAGGTAGAGTTCACAAAAAGTCTTACCTAGTTTAATCCTCTATTTTGCAGGTGGGAGAAAAAACTCTGAGTGTCATAAAGAAGTCAAACAATATAGGTGATTCTTGAGATAAGACTAAAATCTAAAGGCGAGATTCCATAAATGGGCCAGTACAATATTCTGTTACACATTAGGCTGTGCGCTCCAGGCGCAATGTATTAATCTTGTAGCTATGAGGGGAAGTTATCGGTGATGCTGAAATGGGGCTCAACTTCAGTTTTACGTAATGGATTGAACTTGTAATGAGCACAACCCTACCTACCTACAAATTCTATTTCTCGGATAAAATGTACCATTCCCTCAGTAAAAGTAATTTTCCTAACATCAGGTTTGTTTTCCACCCCTAGTCCTCAGGTGCAAATGCAAAAGAATTTTTTTTTAGGTTGTCTTCATGATATGATAATTATTGCTGTATTTAAAATGTAATCCTCTTCTAAAAATATAAATGTTAAATGCAACATCCCAGCTGTACACTATGATTATCTATCATTTCAATTTCTCAATTGATTTTGCAAACAGTTTCAAATCAGTTAGCTTATTTATTAGAATTTTTTTCTTTTGGGAAAAAAAAGAAGCATTTATGTTTCCTTCAACAGAGGAGACCAAACATGTATAACTGATTTCATTATATCAGTTCTAAACTCTGGTGAGGAATAAATGATCGATTACTTTTTAGAACTCGATTGAAAATGGTATGATCAGATACAAGTGCGTATTATGCACACGAATGAAAACATCACAAAGAATCTCTGTTATTTAAGAATTCCTGAGATCTTGTAGCTAAAAAGTGATCAGCTCCACTGTGGAAAAATGCAAAACGGAAGGCATTCCCAGCCTTAAGTCTCCCTGGAAAGTCACTGTGCAGGTCTATATAAGGAGCTCAAAGAAAACGCCACACATGCAAATGTTGCTGGGGCTCAAATGACAGAGTGAGGCTTGAGCATTAAAGCTCAGGGTCAGTGCCCAAGCCTTGAGTTCCAGCCCATGACCGACAACAAGAGGGAGGGAAGGAAGGAAGGAAGGAAGGAAGGAAGGAAGGAAGGAAGGAAGGAAGGAAAGAGCTACACATGTAGAAAATGGACTTCAGAGCTAGAACTCTCTGCTAGCATCAGATCCTTTTGACAAGGTCCCTTTTACTTCAGTTCAAGTGTTTTGACAGTTTGGTGACAGAGACTATCCAAAACTTCCTAACATCTTGGTGCTTTCTACCCAAAGTGATGGCATATCATAAAAATGCCAAGGTATTGTTTTGAGCAAGAGTTGTCCAGCACAAAGGAACAGATTCATCTAAACCACATGTGGAATGTTCTCACATTACCAAGGAGGATGAGGGGAGGGAGAAATGGAAAGGGAATTCAACAGACATTCATCAGTTATCTGGCTATTGAAATCTCTAAGGGAAGGCTGTGTGACTCAATATTAAACATCAGTGTGGCGTGTGGAAGAGGCGCTTGAGTCATGACGATAGCATGAGTTTAGATAACATGAGTCCTATCATAGTGTGGGAGCGATTATCTTTTAAGTGTCCTTTTGCTTGATCTTATTTCATTTAGTCTTCTTATTTGATTTTGTTTTTATAAGATGCCTTGCTGGTAACACAGGGCCTCAATCTCTCAAGGCTTATCCAACTTCTTAGTACATCTTTTAGCATTGCGTGCATTATAGCTGTCTGGTGACACATGTCTTTCTGAAAATAATTCTATTCCTTGTGAGTTTTTACTATTCTTCAATAACTTCCATAATAGTTTTTGAAGTATCTAACCTGTGCTCTTTTCTCTCACTAGTCTATTACTTTCCCTCAGGAAAAGTTCTTTAAATAGCCTTATGGATATGAAATAATTCTCTTACCAGGAAATGCCTCAATCTGTGTTGCATCTTGGGGAAACCGATGCAAAAAAGCCATTGGACATATACCTAAGTCTGCTTAAAGGCTGGCACCAAAGCTTCAGTTACTACTCAGGGTGAGCACTCCACACACACACACGCACACACACACACACACACACACACACACACACACATTCCCCCTGTTCTCTTCCAAAAAATTTTATATGTTTCACTTGAGATCCATAATGACTGAAAATAATGAGGCCATCAAATATAATTCCACCTGTGTAATTCCACTTCTCAGGCAGATAAACCTGAAGAATGGCTTGTTCTTAATGAAGATGTAACCACCAAAATACGGTACAATTCATATTGAAGAGATTTCATTACCATACACATAACCATACATAGACACTGCTTGTACTACCCTAGTCTGAAGTGTTACTTAAAATCATTAAAACTAAATTGAACCTGTCAAAATAAATCAACGAATACATTTAGTGATTTCCAACCCCTGACTTTTCCATCTTCTCCCTAGATTCATTAATTCTCCCTACTTTACCCATCATTACTGGTTAATCTCCAAAGACTCCTGTCCAATAAAAATAGCGTGTTAAAATGAAATTGGGTATTTAATGCAGAATTCTGTCTTTGGACTCATCTGGGCTAAGCTTCGTCACACTGAGTTTCTAGGATGACAACTCTATGGGTTTTCCTTCCTATAAAATGTTTTTACAGCTTTAAGCTGTAAAAGTCAATCCAGCTGGCAAATCTTGGCCGTGGCCTTTATGTATGTCTTTTTGATTTAACATGATTCTTTTTAACAATGGAGTTTTCCTGATGCTGTCAAAATAAGTCAGATATTAAATGCCTTTCTAGAAATGATTGGTTGTTATTTTTTTTAAAGAAAAGAGAGATTAAGTAAGCAAGCCATTCCTGCTGGCAAAATAATTGATTATATTGTTGACTATTTAATATTATGTTTAGCCAGAACTCCCTGGGGACAGTTTATTACATTAGCATAAATAAAGACAGAATAGCATTACTCCAGGAAGAAAGTTCACAGAGAAAGAGCAGAGGCAGGGAGAGTTGTGTTTGAAAAGGAGAAAAACAAATGTGCTTTCCTTGTTGAAATAACCATGAAATATCCCATCAAAACACATCTCCTAAATGGAGTGTTACAAGCTTACCCCCCGCTATTAAAAAACTACATGTTTTATAAATAACTCCCATAGTTCTCAAATGAAGCATGGGATTAGAAAAATATTTTGGTGACTAAGATTTGAAATTCTCCATCCAGCAGGTAGAAATCAAGCTGCTTTGCATCTTTATTGTACTTCGTAACAGTCTACTTTTTGTTCTCCTGTTCTGGAGACACTTGGGGAAATTTATGAACTTGCTTTTCCCCTGGTTCCTTTGATAAGAATGTCGTGAAGGGAAATTGATCCATTTCCAGCATCCCCTGTGGAGTTAGGCATAAAATAGAGTATTGAAAGATAGAGGGCTGACCACAATATAGCATTATGCTTCTACTGCACAATGCCATGCTAGGAATTTTGTTGTTGTTGTTGTTGTTGTTTTTCTCAGCATTTGTATTCATTTGGACATAAGGAAACATTTGTGTTAAATTTTGAAAGAAGAAGGAAGCCAATGTTTGAAAAATCTACAAGGTCCCCCTTGTCTGTTTTGTCAAAGTAAGGAGGTTTTACAAGCGTTACTTTTTATTGAGTTTTTCCCTCTAAAGAATAAGTAGTTATTAATCTACATTTTTACAGTTGAAGAAACTGAGTAAGGTTCAGTAATTCACTTAAGGCCTTGCAACTAGCAAAAAGTGTTTGCAAGATGAATTTGCATCTCCTTGAAGGCAAAGCCCAGGAATTGCTGGGCCCAGAAGGCACTGACTATAAAGGAAGACCAGAACCCTGCCACCCACAGAGTCCCCCTTCTGGGGTACCCAGGTGGGAAGATTGGTGCTGGGTGAGAAGGAGAGGTAAACGTCAGGACAAGTCACAGTGGCAGGAGCCAGTCTGTTAAGCAGTCCTCTTTCCTCATCATCCTCCATTGTACCAGGTTCCCAGCTCTGCTCTGACCACCCAGAAACATTCAGCAACTGTGGTAACATCATCCAGGTTCCTTCCATATTTCAGGCCGAATAGCTGGGTGAAAAGAAATATCAAGAGGATTGTTTCATTGAAAAGCTAACATTTACTAACATGGAATTACATGTGATATTGTTTCTCTTCAGATTACTGTGGTGATGATGATGATGATGATGATGATGTGTGTGTATACCAGTACTGGGACTTGCACTCAGGACCTAGGCACTACCCCTTACCTTTCTCCCTCAAGTCTGCCTCTCTACCACTTGAGCCACACCTCCACTTTTTGCTCCAGCATTTTGCTGGTTAATTGGAGTTAAGAGTCTCATGTGTTTATCTGCCCTGGGCTGGCTTTGAATGGTGACCCACAAATCTTGGCCTCCTGAGCAGCTGGGATTATAGATGTGAGCCACAGGTGCCAGATGGTTCCATATTCTTTTTTTTTTTTTTTTTTTTTTTTGGCCAGTGCTGGGGCTTGGACTCAGGGCCTGAGCACTGTCCCTGGCTTCTTTTTGCTCAAGGCTAGCACTCTGCCACTTGAGCCACAGCACCACTTCTGGCCATTTTCTGTATATGTGGTGCTGGGGAATCGAACCCAGGGCCTCATGTATATGAGGCAAGCACTCTTGCCACTAGGCCATATCCCCCCCCCCCATATTCTTTATTGTAGATATATTTGGTTTTTATTATATATTAATCAGAAGGATTTCTTTCTTAAACCATAACTCCTAATAGCTACCACTGCAACTATATTGCAGGGGCTAATTTTCTAGCACCCCTCATGGCCCAAAGCCCGCAGAGAATCAGAGAGGTAAACACATTGAATCATGATTACCAACTGGGATTCAGTTAGTACAGGTTTTCTAGAGTCTATGTTTCAAAGCATAAATTCTGAATGAGAATGGTTTGTATTTATATATTAAGTAGCTAACTAGAGAAACACATGAATTTCAAATTCAAATTCTGGTTCCAAAGCTAGCTACTTGGTCTTCAGCAACCCTTTCTTGACTCTTCTGGGATTACCTTCTTAAATCTTCTTTTCTTTGCTGAGCTACAGAGTTGCCAAGTGGCTCATTTGCAAGACTAAAGCAAAGCAGGAAGCCACAGGACAGGCAGAGCAATTCCTGGCCAAGGGATGTCTGACTAGAATAGGAAGGAGGGGAAAGGAAAGTGAAGCAGATAGCATCAAGAATGGAACTTGAGACAAGAGAAGGGTGAGTTGACCAAGCTGAAAAAGAGCCCACTATATAGCTGGAAGACAAACGTATATATCAAATCTTTGATCTAAAATTTTGGATCCAAGCAGATACACAAGGAAAGAGAAGGATATGATGTTACTTGAACCAATGCAGTGGCTTCAAAAGACGTCAGTGGGTTAGGCAGTTGGGAGAGTGAAAGGCAATTATGCCAAAGAATCTCATCTGGAGCTGAGGGTAGACTTTTCCGATTCTTCTTTCCACTCTCCCTCCCTGTTTCCCAGTCAGCAGAGAAGAAGAGATGCTCATAATAAAGCTGCTAAAAATCCATTTGACCCAATTTTATTGCTTTCCAATGATGAGTCATGAAGACAGTGATATTTGTAGAGGAAGGCTGCCAGAGGTCCCTTCTATTCAACGTGACCTGATGTTTATCTGTGTGCATTTAGAATTTCCCTACGCGGCTTTGTCCATAATTACTAATTCAAGGGTAGAAATTAAAGCAATGTTAGTTTGGGGATTCAGGAAGCTAGCCTCTGAAGGGAATGGATGTGAAAACGTAACAATTTAAAACCCCCATGTTTTCTAAGCCTCTTGTGAAAGAGAAGCATTAAGGTTGACTGAAGCTGACCTAACAGGATGACTTGCCGCAGTTCTCACACGGAATCATTTCCATCAATGTCCCAGCACCGACTTCATTGGGAAATGAGCTGAGATATATGACCTAGGTCCTAAGGTCTGCGGAACTCAAGCACTCTCCTCTCAGAACTTGAGTTTAAGCTGCTGCCTATACCATGGTGTCCTGGAAAGACCCAAGGCACTGAAGATGAGCACATGTGGGCAACAAACCCACTTCTGAAATACCTTAGTGACTCCTTTTCACTATTTTCATACCAGCAACAACACTGACCATAGGGAGTGTGTTGAAGATGATGGAGACAGCACATGAAAATGCCCAGCACGAAGCCAGAGATGTAGCTCAGTGGTAGATCATGAGCTTAGCTTGTTATGAGTCCCTAGGTTCAATCCCAGCCATGTAGTGTCCCACAGCAGACAGTGGGTATAGCCAGGAGCTGATCTTTATGCAACGTCAAATATGCTAGCTGAAAAGTATGTTACAGACATTCTTTCTTGTATCTTGCAACAATTTGGAAAAATGTATTATTATATTCATGCAGCCAATAAAATAAAAGTAAAAAACATGATTCAGTGAGGATCTTAGATGATGAGCCATAGATGCAGAATTCAAATGCCAGGACCATAATCCATACGTAGGAAACATGAGATTTATAAATGGCTGGGAGTTTCAGAGAGAATGTAAAGTTTATTATAAATAAAAATGTAAAGTGTTGTCAATAAATGAATTGACATTTACTTGAGTAACCAAAGCCAATGTGACTTTTTTTCCCCTTAAGACTATTTTTCTGAAACTCATGAATTCCAACTTTAGCAAGTTATATCAAAGGATCAAGATAATGTTATGATGAAGGCGATGGATCCACCCAGAAAAAGTAGAAGGCCTTACAGAAGAGTTCATCATAATCCATGGACTAAATGTCAACACACAGTTTGGGACTGTGATCTCTCGGTGGATTATGACAGAATCATTCATGGTCAGCTCAAAACCGTATCACTAGAACACAGCACTGTAACTCAATCTTCTAATGGTTTTTTTTTTTTTTTTTTTTTTTTTTTGGCCAGTCCTGGGCCTTGGACTCAGGGCCTGAGCACTGTCCCTGGCTTCTTCCCGCTCAAGGCTGCTAGCACTCTGCCACTTGAGCCACAGCACCGCTTCTGGCCGTTTTCTGTATATGTGGTGCTGGGGAATCGAACCTAGGGCCTCGTGTATCTGAGGCAGGCACTCTTGCCACTAGGCTATATCCCCAGCCCTCTAATGGTTTTTTTAGTGGTGGTTGTCAGCTTATTTATTGCTACAGAAATTATACTTAATTACATGAGTACTCTGTGGGGGGAGGGGAATTGTTTAGATTGATTGAAGGGAGCCTGTAACAATTGAAAACTTAGAGGGAGACATTGTAAGTACAAGAAAGGAAGGACTTCCTATGAAAAATGAGAGCATAATGAGATGAAAATTGAATCAATGTGATGAGAAGCAGCATGCGCTCAAGGATTTGGGGGAAGAACAGTTCCTTGTCCATGTGTTTGAGGGTGTGAAGTATTATCATCAATTGCATCCTCTAATGTCCTGACTACTGGGGCCTAATGTCCACTTTAAACAGCATTGAGAGCTCCAGCAATTGAAAGATAATAAGAGGAAAATGAGTAATGAATCCATTTTATTGTCTGCTATAAATGGCCTCCATTGAAACAGCCTGTGTTTAGACTGCTAATAAAAATGAGTGATGAAGGCAGACGTTTAACATGGAAATTGGTTCAAGCAAGGAACATATTTTCTGCTTTAAAAAGAAGAAAGCCTCACAAATAATTTGGGTTATGGGGAAATTTCTTGCTTGGAAACTTTTTGTCACTACTGTATGGTTTTTATAAGCCTTGGCAAGGTGCGTGTAGGTTTCTTTTTTCTAGGGATATTAGCTTGAGATTTGAGCAAGGGATATAACGGTTGGAGAACATCAGATTTTATTTGTTAATTTTCAGTCTATGACCCTTTATCTCTTCACTGAGCAAATACAGGAGCATTGAGAAGAATGATGTTCATAAAAATACGTGGTGTTTCTCAGATACCAACAATTCGGCAAATGGGGAGTTCTGTTATAAAACATGTTCAAATTGAATCCTGAAAAAAACAAACAAACCAGATTTGCCATTTTCTTTCCCATTTAATTAGCTACACTGGAGTAATTAATTTTTTGAGAACATAATATCTCCCTAGAGCCCTTAGCAATCCTTAGAGCAACCTCACAAGGTAGATTTACCTCTCATCCTCACTTCACGGTTCAGAAAGCTGGGCTCGAATGTGGTAGAACATACTTGTAATCTCAGCTACTTGAGAAGTGGAGACAGAGGATTGTGGTCCAAGACCAACCCAGGCAAAAGGTTTAAACAAGGCATGGTGGCATATACCCATTGCTTCAGCTACTTGAGAGACAGAGGTAAAAGACTGAATTCAGAGGCCCAGGGACAAAGCACAGGATCCTATCTGAAAAATAAACTAAAGGTCTGGGCTTGTGGCTCAAGTGCTAGAGACACTGCCTGACAAATAGCAGGCCCTGAATTCAATGCCCAATGAAGAAGGAAGGAAGGAATAAAGGAAGGAAGGGGGAGGGTGAAAGGGAGGAAGGGAGGGAGGGAGAGAAGAGAGGATGGGTAAAGGAGGGAGGGAGAGAAAGGGAGAGAAAGAAAGAGGGGAGAAAAAAAAAGAAAAGGAAAGCTCAAAGAAATCTACTGATTCGTCCATTAATCAGTAACAGAGCCTGGAATTCAAAGCTGAGTTTGCTGTGTTCTGGGGGCATGCTCTTTTCAGCACTGCCTTTCCCAGTGGTGGTAATGCTTGTCCATCACCTGACTAGAAACAATGACAATAACACTAATAGCGAAGCTAACAGTGAAGCACTTGTAGGCATGCTTTGTTCAGTCCTCCACTGAGCACTGAGATGACTACTTACCCTACAGGCCACCCTGGGTATCTCCCCCCCCACCTCTCTGACCCTTGGTCCATCCTCTAAGCATATTTCGGGGCTTGCTTTTGCAATGCAGAAGCTCAATTCTGTGATTAGGAAGCAGGGGAGGAATTTGGAGAGTGGGACAAAGATGAGATTAGAAGAGATCCTGGGAAAAAAAAGAGACGGGAAGGTCCCTCTCCCCATTCCTTCCTGGCTGTGTGCAAAGCAATCATCAGCTGCTGGCCAGTGTAATTTACACTCACTTAAAAGCATCCTGAGAAAATGGAGAAGGTGGCAGGGAAGAAAAATGATTCTCTTGATGTTCCTGTATGGCTCCCTCTGAAATCACAGACCCAGTACTCTTGGCTAACTTCTGCGGTGGCTATCATTAGAAGAACAACAGCATTGGTGGGGCCTGTTGTGCTCAGGGTTGGCATCCTTTGGGAGATTGAAGAGGCCGATGGTAGTTTCACTGGGAGTTTTAAAAAAACACTGGATTCCCACTTCACAGGGAAAAAGCAAAACAAAACCCCTCACTGTCTCAAGTATCTGCATTCCACCACACACTTGGATGTATCTACAAGTCTAAACTCCCAACCCCACCAGAACTGGCTCTTAGATAGACTGTAGCTTGCCTACATCTGAAAATGCCCCTCATTGCAAAAATCCCCATAACGTGTAAAATATTAATAGGTTATAAACTGGAAATGAAATATAACCACAAGTGGGGACAATCAATCAGTCTGCCCTAGCCAAACAGTAAGCTTGCAAGGAGATTTATGGAGAAGGATTAGAACTGAAATCTAAGAAGCAGACACACCAACCACAAGCCTGAACAGTTGATGTGCCCCCCACCCCCACCCCATGACTTGGGCTCAAACAACGATTCTAGAAGCATCTCATGTACCTCCTGGTGAGGTAAGTGTGGTCAGAGCCAGCTCACCTTCAGTATTCCAGCTGGTTGAGTAGCACTTTTGCTTCAAACAAGAAGGGATTTAATTTTGTTACCATTGCTCATACTTTGTACTCAATTCTGCTGCCCTGGCTCCAGGCCCAATCAGTTCCTTGAGCTCCATTTACACAGGTTCTCTGAAGGAATCCATGGCTCCAGTTTGCAAGCAGGTGTGTCATCTCCCTTTCAAACGTCCTCACAGTTAAAGTTTCCCTGAGGTGGTTGACCAGTTGGCAGTCTGGACTACAGGAAGTTGTGGAAAGGAGGTTGTAGAGAAGGGGTGGGAGGGAGTGGGGAAGGCAACACCTGGGGAGCCTATACACAGGGAGCCAGCCTCAGAGACAAGCTAACAAGCCTGCAGGGTTGTTGAGGGTCCTTGTGGAGAGGAGGTGCCTGGTGCAGCACACAAAGTAGGAAGGGCTGGGGTTCCACTTACACTCGAACAATAGAGTTGAACTGCTGTCAATTAGGTTGGCAACACCTCATCCAAACACTAGAAATGTTCTGAGCTTCGTAATCTATTATTTATTTCTCTCCATAGCCCAAGGGGAAACACAGAATAAAAATATCCCATTCAACAAACTCCTAAGAGAGGCTGAATGGAAGGAAGGCCAAGGTGCCCCTGGTGGGTTGAGGGAGCCGTTTGCAAGCTGAACATCCATCCATCCCAGAGGCTCAGCCTCCCGTGGGTTCCCCCCAAGTAGCAAAAACAAGAGACGGAAATCAGAGTCCTTGATGGGAGGACTTCCCCCGCCCCACCTCCCGGCAAAATGGCCAAAGTTCTAAGACAGTACTGTATAAGCAATTACAGGGATATGGAATCCAGAACATAAAGCTAATTATTTTAGCCAGGCACCAGTGGCTCATGCCTATAGTCCTAGCTGCTCAAGAGGCTGAGTTCTAAGCGTACTGTCCAAAGCCAGTCTGGAGAATAGTCCATGAAATTCTCATCTCCAAATAACCACCAAAAAAGCCAGAAGTGGGGGCTCAAGTGGCACAGTGCTAGCCTTGAGCATAAAAAGCTCAAGGACCACACCCAGACCCTGAGTGCAAGCCCTGGGACCTACACAAAAAACAAAAACCAACTTGTTTTAATTCTTGTATATCCTTTAAATGTTTATGCTCAGACACTACATCGAATCTTGGTTTTTCTCCTTAAAGTATTTTTGTTGTGCCAACTTGTTATATTTTACAGTAGAAACATTTCATAACATTCCACTGGGTTATGGAAGTGATCTTCTTATAACAGTATACAGGTCACTTTTTAAGTTGGAAGGACTCACTTGTAAAATACCTTCCAGGATCTCCTCTCCCTTCTCTCTCTTCCTCTCTGTCTGTCTGTTTCACCCTCTGTCTCTCTCTTCGTTATTGTAACATACTGCCACCTGTACAAATACTAACACTACCAGAACAACCATGTTCATTGCAGCATTATTTACCATAGGTAGGATATGGAACCAACCCAGATGCCCCTCAGTAGATGAATGGATCAAGAAAATGTGGTTTATATAATATACACAGTGGAATTCTATACTTCCATCAGAAAGAATGATTTCACCCCATACGTAAGGAAATGGAAAGGCTTGGAAAAAACATATTAAGTGAAGTGAGCCAGACCCCCCAAAACAGATTCCATGGGTTTCCTCATAGTTAATAATTAGTATATGTCTAGGATAGTCCTAGCAGAAGATCATAATAGCTTAATAACTATGCACATAAGATGATGCTAAGTGAAACAAACTCCAAGATATGCAAACAAGAGGTTTTTCATTGCTGTTATTTTTCATGTACTGTGTAAAATTATTTCGGTTTTCTTTCCTATGGCTTAGCCCCTGTTGTCACTATATTTGATTTTGGTACCCTGGGTTTTGTATATACATTTATCTGAATGAGGGAAGGGAAGGGGAACATTAAAATGGTGAGACAAAGGACAAAGGGTGAACCAATGCAATAGCGATACTCACAAGACAATATATTGGAAATTAACTGTACAACTTGGGAGGGGGCGTTGGGAGGAAGGAAACAGGAGAAAATCGAGGGAGAAGGTAACAAGTTTGACAAGAAATGTATTGAATACCTTATGTATCTAACTGTAACCCCTCTGTATATCACCTTGGCCATAAAATTCAATTAAAAAATAAATAAAACCAAAGCTTACTACTAAATACATAATTTAGTTATAGATTACAACCACACACCATTGTACTAATGAACTAATACATTGAAAAACATTTCCAAAAAAAGAGAGAAAAATCAACTTAGAAGTTCCCAATGACTAACTCACCATTTAATTTAATCAAAAATTCCATTATTGAAAAGTATTTGATTGGAAACCAGCTCACAGGCAGGGAAATCTGTAAGACCCAGGTCTCAGATTAACCAGCAAAAAAAAAAAAAAAAAAAAGCTGGAAGTAGAGCTGTGACTCAAAGAGAGCTCAAGCCTTGAGCAAAAAAGCTGAGGGACAGTGCCCAGCCCATGAGCTCAAGCCCCATTACCAGCACCAAACACAATAAAACAAAGAACGCTAGAAAAGTATTGATCCAAAGGAAAAGAAAGATGACTGCATAAAACCATTCCTGCAGTTCCAAAAGGAATGCATCTGTTGTCTTTGTACTTGTTGCCACACAAGCAAGCAAAAACAAACAAACTGAGGAAAGAGAGTAGCTGTCCAGGAAACCAGCCTCAACCTTTCTATCCCCAAAGCCATTGAAACCTACCATAGTGCTACAAGTTCGTTTTCTGTGGCAGAGAGAACTGCCTTGGTTTCTCGGTTTTGTCTCTGCCGTGTGTGCAGAAGGGGCTGGGGACAGATCAGTGGGGCACGGACTGTGATTGCTTTGCTGCCCGTTTCTAAGGAGATGATGTTCATGCAGGGCACTGGCCCTTCCTCTTCCCCCGTTCGTTCGTCTCGGCCTCATTGAAGTCCCCTTGTCTCTGGCCAGCGCAGTTGTGTTTCACGTACTGATAAATGGCCTTTCACTGTCTGGTTTTAGAGCTAAACGAACCCTGGAATGAGCCACTGTTCGTCTTCTCGCATCCCCGGTGCAGAGCGCCGTGCAACCAACAATCGATACACATTGGTGCAAATTGGCCAGGCTCCGCAGTTCCGTGCTGGATCATCAGAGATATAGACAGGCTTTCCTGAGGATGCCATGCCTTCCCTAAACTCCCTAGGAAATCTTGTCTGAAGCTTTCAGAAAAATAACGGAGCCCTTATTGTACCTTTTTTGCTGAAACTGACTTTAAATATAGACGCAGGAGATCAGGATAGACGCCTGTCTATGAATGGGATAACATTAGGCACCACATGAGTGAACCATCTATCTTTCTCTAGGTAAAATCCAGCACCAGAAACCTGTACTTAGGGCCTGCCTCTGAGTTTACTTACTGCCGCTAACCAAAGATATCCAAGCTTAAGAAGTCCCCGGATGATTAAAATGTGGACCCTGGTGAACAATAGCCAGGGTCACTGGGGCTAGGCCTCTCTGGGCAAGTTCACATTAAGACTGTTATTTAAAAAAAAAAAAAAGAAAAAAGATATCTTAGTAAGTAGGGAATGTGGAAGGTGGTGTGGATTGTGTTTTGCTTTATTTCGCAGTTTCCTCTTTTCCTTCTGCATCCCATAGTTTTAGCAGCTTAGGTAACCTGAGCCATGAGCCAACATGTTATAAAGGAGACCCAGAAAAGTCACCCATTAAAGGCTCTGTGCTAATCAGTGGTGACATGAAGTGTGACACCTATACGCCCCTCCTGGTTCCCACAGCAGAAGTCCTTGATGCCCAATGCTGTTTCAGGTCCTAGAGGACAAGACATGCTTTTGATTCTGGAATTACTGCTCAGCCCCACCCAAAAGCAAGGGAACACCCAGACTTTTTCAAGAGCTAGAGCTAGCTTTCTCAAGACCACTGGGTCTATTTATTTATTTATTTATCTATTGTTGCTCAAGCTAGCAAAAGAAGTTAAGCCTTACTGGTTGAACAACGGGGCCTGGTGTGGTTGCTCGCTCCGGAGGCAGAGACTAAACTACATAGTGAGACCTCTATCTTCAAAAATCAAAGACTAAGGATGTAGTTTAATGGTAGAGCATTTGCCTAGCATGTGCTAAGATCCTGGCAGGGAGGGGTATTAAAAATGAAGCTTGCTAAATTTTCCTGTTTTGAGGTTTTCACAAGATTCTGCTGACCTACATATGGCACACATTTGGTGAATCAAGTCATTGTTTCATTTGTCTCTAAATTTGCACATTGCTTTTCCTGTGTGGAATGCCTGGTGGCAGACCCCAGAAGGATATTCAGAAGGGAATATGCCAAGCTAGATACAATGCTAGCACACTTCAGTAATAAAGTATCACTCAGCACCTTCTTCCTTAGTTCAGGGATGACTTAATTCCTTTATTGAGGAAAATGATATGGACTTGGAATTTTTAAAAATGTGTATATGGCTTAAAAGGAAAAGCAAACACCCCTCCTGCACCAGACCCTGAGTTCCACCTTAGCAATGTTTTATTATTCTTCAGATACTAACCTTACAGATGCATGTCTGATTTTATTTTTTCAGAGAAATAGGGACATCTAAATTATATTATTCTATATCCTGACTGTTACAACTGGAAATATGCCATGGAAATCTTTCTGTAGCAATATGATAGCTCTCTTTTATTTCCTTCTTTGGATTATTCCACTGAGGTGATACACTGCAAACGTTTAATGAATCTCCACTGCAGATATTAAAATCATCTTCTGTTTTTCTCAGACAAACATTGCCTATATTTTTATACACATCTTTATGTGCATTTCAACATATTTGTAACATAAATTCATAGGCTATGAATTGCTGAGTCTAAAGGCATATTAATTTCCTAACTTTCAAGTTAGAAATAACACTAACTTTCTTAAGGTAACCCAACAAAAATGCATGTAAGTACTCAATGCTAAGTTATACTGTCATCTACTCTATATGTGAGTGCTGTCCCATAGCCTTGCTAGCCACAAACTTTGCCAAAGAATAGGTAAGAACAGTGTCAGACTTTTCAAAACATAGTTAATAGAAGAAGCCCCACAGTTAAATAGTTATTGGACTCAACAGCAAGAAGTTTTAAACAATTACTGATAAGAAAAAAATAAAAGGGTGAATGTGCTCCAAGGACATTGTGTTTTTGTATGGAATGTCGCAATGCTAACCCTTACTTTTTATAATTAAAATACACTAAGTAATGAAAATAATTTTTAAAACAAAACACCATTTTAAAGAAATGGGTACTGGTTGTTCATGCCTTTAATCCTAGTTATTCAGGAGGCTGATATCTGAGGATCATGGTTCAAAACCAGCCTGGTCAGGAAAGTCCATGAGACTTTTTGTCTCCACTTAACCAGAAACTGGAAGTGGCATTGTGGCTCTAAGTGGTAGAGTGATAGGCTTGAACAGAAAAGTCTGGAAGCAGTACCCAAGTCCCATGACCGACATTTGTAGAACAAGGTAGATACAATAAGCAAAGACAGAAGTATTTCAGGAGAGAAAAAAAGGAACTGAAAGAGGAGAAAATGGAAACCATATAACTACAAAATACAATATCTGAAATTTAAAATTAATCACGAGATGACATCAGTAGTCATTTGAATTTTCAAAAGAAAGCATTAGCAAACTTGAATACAGGATGATAGAAATTATTCAATTCTCTGTGTGTGTGTGTGTGTGTGTGTGTGTGTGTGTGTGTGTGTGTGTAGTGCTTGTTCTGGGGGTTGAACTCAGGGTCTGGCCACTGTCCCAGAGCTTTGTAGCTCACGGCTAACACTCTAACACTTGTGTCATAACTCCATTTCTGGCTTTTTTGAGTGTGTGTGTGTGTGTGTGGTTAAATACCAGTGAGTATATCAAGGACTTTCCTGCCCAAGCTGGCTTCAAACTTTGATCCTCTTATCTAAGACTTTTTTTAAGACTTAAAAAAATCAAAGGTTTAATGGAATGTCAACTATAAGAATGATGACTGACTTTCATCTGAAAATATGTAAGCCAGAAGACAATGAAATGATCCCTCCAAAGGGTTGGACCATAAAACCATCATCAACTCAGAATTTTAATATAGTGAGATCATCCTTCAGAGGCAAAGATAAGCAAAGGAGAGAGAAAAGAAATAGTCACAAGTATGACAATTATAAGTAGAAAATGGCAGATGCCCAATTCTGAGCACCCTAAAAAAATATCTGGTCCCCAGAGTTTCTGCTGGGTCATTAATGCTTTTGCCTGCCCTGGCTGATAAAAAAGCCATTGTTCTTTTTCCCTCTTGTGTAGTGGCTGTGTACTTGTTGATATATTTTCTTGATTCATCTATTTTCTGTTTCCTTTCCTTATACTGACAGATTATCATCTGAAATCAGTGAACATCTTTATGCTTTGTAATTAGAATGCACAGAATTAATATATTCCTCCAAGACAGAGAAGGCTTCTCATCAAGATTCTGACACATTCAATATTTGTGAATATTAAGTGTTCACAAGCACTTAGTAAATGCTAACTTATACTTCAAACATCTAAGTAAATGTTCACAAATATTTAATATGAAAGCCCAGTGACGAAGTCGGTGCAGCAGTGGAAAAGAATACTAGACTTCTTCCCTGGGTCGTGGGCCTCTAGGCAAATATTGCTCATCACACACAAAGATGAGCTATCTTATGGTTAAAATTATGTAAATGAGCATAAACTCTCCTCAGAGAGCTTGAAAGAGAGAATGAAGTACTACCCTCTTATTTCTAAAAACCAAAGAGAACAGACTGTTGGCTTTGATGAGAACATCCAAAATCTTAATGTAGCATGTAGACAAGCTAGGCACAAAGCTATCAAACACAGGATAATAAAGACCACTTCAACAGTTGGTGCATTCTGAGTCGAAACAACTTTGTAGGAGTCTTTCTGAGTGACTCATCATAGTAAACTCTCACCCGGCAGGTATCATTTAGCAGTGTCTTATCCTTCCCAGTGTAGCTCTGACTAGGACTCTTACTGTAAAAAGTACTAGCTACCAGCCACTGTAGGGTCGTGAGTGGCCGGCAGCTGTGGGTGAATTCTTCCATCCAGACAGAACCACACAATAAAAATGTGACCCAGCCTGGAGTGCAGATTCTGTTCTGTAACCAGCACTTGGCACAGCTCTGAAGAATGAATAAATAAACAAATGCATGAATAAATGCGTGAAGAGCACCATTGTGTGGTCATTGGTGTACATGCCTGATAGGAAATCACCACTCACTCGTGTTAGTGTTTCCTAAGTAAACTGGGCTCTGGATGCATAACCATATCTATTATAACGTCCAATGCTTTGGGCTGAGTCCTCTGGAGTTATGGTCCTGCACCAAACTTCTTTGGCTGTACAAACCTTGATGTCAATGACGCCCCCTTGCTCTGGCACCAGGCACTGTTGTGTCAGCTAGAAAACCCAGCCTTTTAATCGGGATGTGCTTTACTGGTCTCTGGTGTATAATAAATAGTCGAGGCCTTTCTCGCCCTAGAAACACTAGAACTGAGAAATGCTTATAGCCCTGTGGGTGAGATCAGATTGACTACAGGTCTGTGCTTTCTTTGGGTTTCTGCAACAAGACCTGTGTTGTTTCTTCTCCCACAGTCTACCGAGAATGAGGATTTAACCCACTACTTCTGCCAGCATCTGCTCAACTCTGACAACACACACAGCCTGGCTACAAGAAAAGGTGATTGAAAAACACAAAGGATGGTTTAACTAGTACAGAGCAATCAAGATTGGAAACTATATTCCCAGTTCTAACTGTACCTGGCCTTCTTATATGTTTATAGTTGGTACATATATATGTTGTGTGTGTGTGTGTGCATATGTTTTTACTGTATATATAAAAACATCTATGTAGAAGTGTAGACAACCCTCTGCATCTGAGGGCTCTTACCATGGATTCAATCAACCAGGAAACAAAATGTTGGAGAAAAAAATGACAGAAAGTTCCAAAAGTGAAAACCTGAAATTTGCCACAGGTGGAGTATTACACTGAATTCACTTGAATAAAGGGATGTATGAACATCCTATTAGTACTCCCTATTAGCAGTCTATTGAAACAATCTGGAGATGATTTAAAGTATATATGAGTGTGTGTTAGGATGGGTAGGTTACAGACGTGTGTGTGTGTGTGTGTGTGTGTGTATGTGTGTATGTGTATCTGTGTGCTGGGGATGTCCCAGAATGAATCCCACATGAGTACAAAGGGATTGCTGTATATTTTTCAAATATAGAAAGTCACAAAACTTAAAAATTCATAGAATTAGCTGGGTGCTAGTGGTTCATGCCTGTAATCCTAGCTTCTTAGGAGGTTGGCATCTGTGGATTGTGGGTCAAAGCCAGCTCAGGCAGGAAAGTCCATGAGACTCTTATCTCTAATCAAGTGCTCACAAAAACCGGAAGTGGCACTGTGGCTCAAGTGGTAGAGCACTAGCATTGAGCAAAAGAAGCTCAGGGACAGCGGAAGAGAGGAGCAAGATGGCGACACTTTTCTCTGAGACCAAGTAACTTGACAGAACAAGGGAGAAAGGATGTATGCTGGCTCATGTTTTCTGAGGTTTAAGTCCGTAGCTTCCTGTCACCATTAGCTTAAGTCTGAGGCAAGGTGGACATCGTGACAAAGGGAGTGTGTAGACTGGGGAATTGGTCACTTTACAAAGGACAGGAAGCAGAAAGCAAGAAAGGAACAGGGACCAGGCATAGCCTTCAAAGGCATATCCCCAGTGAGCCACTTTCTCCAGCTAATCCTTACTTCCTCAAGTTTCCAGAACCTACCAAAGCAGTGCCATCAGCTGGGGGCCTGGCATTCAACACAAGCCTGTAACGGTTATTACTTACTCAGACCATATCCGTGTCTATGTGGCTGGAAGCAGAGGACAATGAGATGGGAAAGGTGTACAGTGGAGATAGACAGGATTTGAGGAAGAGCCACTTGGTAAAGTTGCATGATCTTACAAAGGAGTTACTTTGAGAAAAAAATATCCAAAAACATTGTGTGAACCCTTCAGTTCAACCTTAGAGGTTGCCTGTGGTTTCCGTATGTAGGATATTTACCCAAGGTAGAGTATCTCTCTAACTTAGAGCTTTCTGTAGCCATTGCAGATTGCTTTACCTGCACATGCCAACTGGCAAGAGTGCCAGGGAACTGATGTCTTAAAAAATATCTCCTAACAAACAAGGGGAGGAACCTGTTGGATACATCCCTCAGCTTTCTTGCCTCCTGTGAGACAAAGTGCCTGGTACACTCTGCTAATTCTTCTGGAGTCTTGAACAGGAGTAGACCCCAGAGGGAACTTCCTCATTAGTGTAGTCTCCGTGCTTGCCTCCTTACTACCCGTCTCCTTGAACTCTTTCCCCTCTTTCTGGGTTCATGCTTTGGGTAAACTACTAACTCACAAGTCTTTGACTCAGAGTCTTGTTTTTGGATGAAAGCAACAAACAGAGGGAAGCTGTTTCCCTCATATAGGAAATATATGACTAAGGGAGTAAAGCATCAACTCTAAATATTTTTAGGATGGTAAGTTCTAACTCAGCCCCTAGCTCTAGTAGTGGAACTATAAATTAGTCTTAATTATCTTAATTACCTGATACTTGAAGGAATAATAATCCTGAGCATATTTGCATGTGTTCGATGTTGTATTTTTTAAATAAGAAGCAAACACAGATAGCTTTAAAAGTGTTTTTTGGATAAAAGAATAAAACTTGCAAATCACTTAACAACCAAGTGAAAGAAATGAACTTTCCTCTTTATCCAATATTACAGGTTTTATTTTGTTCTTCATTTTGGTTTGCTTACTTGGTTGGTGCCTTACAACTTGAGCCATGCCTCCAATCCAGCTTTTTACTGCTTAATTGGAGATGGAGGCTTGAGGACTTTCTTGCCTGAGCTGGCTTTGCACCCCAGTGCTTTAGCTCTCGGCTTCCTGAGTAGCTAGGATTATAGGGGTAAGCCACTGGTGTCTAGCTCTCGTGGGTGCCTTCAAAGTTTACTTGACATTCTTTGAGTTTTTATGTTTTGGCATACATATGACAAAACAAAATCAAATGATAAAAACACTGTTGTACCTTGATTTTCTCACTTATTAGTTCTGCTACAAACGCCAGATCTATTTTGTGAAGTACATGAGCCCCATTTTAGTGGGCCTTAGCTGGAGGCATGGCTCAATGGTAAAGCTCCTAACAGAAGCGTGAACCCCTGAGTCAAAACCACAGTATTGAAAAAGATATATGACTTTGTCCTCTTTCAGACCGCCCTTAAAATATCTTTTTTAAACTCATACAAGCTTTTCTAGTGGTCCTAGTTATGGACTCAGCAGTTTGCAGGTGCTAGGCAGGTACTTTATTACTGAACTATGCCTCCAGCCCCTTTGATTTTTAGTTTGTTTCTGAGACAGGGTCTCCTACCTTTGACTAGGCTAGCCTTGATCTCGCAACACTCCTGCATCTGTCTCCTGAGCATCTGGGATTACAAGCATGCAGCACCACACCTACAGGACATTTAAAAATTATACAAAATAAACTCTTGCAGCAATATGGTCATGCATATACACAATGTACTTTGATTGATCATATGAATACTCCCATCACCTCCTCCCAGTGGTCCTCTTCTCTTTCAAAATACTCCTTGTACTTTCATCTCTTTCTTTTAGAATACAGGTTTTACACATGGAGGAAACACATGGTATTTATCGGAGTCTGGCTTCTTTTGCTTATCATGGAGCTCTCCAGAGTGACTCATATTCCAGTAAATGACACAATCTCATTCTTTCAGTGCTGAGTAATATTCCACTGTGTACACAACACATTCACTTTATTAACTGATTTGTGGATGGTGCCCATAACTTCACCCTTGTGACTAGTTCTGTTTTAAGTGTGGTGCTCAGGTGCTTCTACTGTTCACCGCGTTGCATTTCTTTGGCTATACAGCCAAGAATGGCATGGCAAGATCATATGGTAGATCTATTTTCACTGCTTTGTGTAATCTCCATACTTACTTCCATAGTGGTTGCACAATTTGCATTCCCGCAATAGCATATAAATGTTCCTTTTCCTTTGCATCCTTGATAAGATGGGTTTTTTTGAGGATAGACATTATGACTAGAATGAGATAGAATCTCAATGTAGTTTTGATTTGCATATGTCCTATGGCCAAGGATATAGTACTTTTTTCGTAAATTTATTGGCTACCTATACTCATTTTGAGAATTGTCTGTCCAATATATTTGGACATTTGTTGATTGGATTCTTTGGTTTTCTAGTGTTTAACTTCTTCAGTTTTTTTTTAATGTTCTGGATGTTAATCTTGTTGGCTGAATACCTGGCAAAGATTCTCTCCCATTTTGCAGTCTGTGTCTTCACTCTTGCAATGCTTTCTTTTGCTACACATTAACTTTTTAATTTGATGCCATCTTATTAGTCAATTCTTGCTAAATTTCCTGAGCTACTCAGAAAGTCATTGCTTATGTGTATGTCTTCGAGTGTTTTCTCTCTATTTCTTTTTTTCTGTAGAGATTCCAAAGTATCAGGTCTAACATTGAGGGTTGTTTTTTTTTTTAATCCATTTTGAACTGATTTTCATATGGGATGAGAGATAGGGATCTAATTTCAGTCTGCTGCATGTGAATACGCCAGCACATTTGTTGAAGAAGCTGTCTTTTCTCTAATGTATGTTTTTGGCACCTTTGTCGAGAATCAGGTGGCTGTAGCTATGTGAGTTTATTTCTGTATCCTAGGACATTTGATTTACTAAAATAAAAATATTCAAAGGTCAGAAAGGATTCACATATCTTTAGAAAATTGCATGAGAACAAAGCGTTTCTTTTTTCTACTTTGTTATCTTCAGAGTTTAGGACATTGCTTGGTACAATAAGCCGTTCATAAATATTTATTAGATACAGGAATAAACAAAGCATCTGACAGCAACTTACTGACTAGATTAGATACACGGTGTAGTCAGTATGAAGTAAAAATCAGTGCTGAGTATCAAGCTGAATGAATAAAGCATGCAGCTTCCCATTTTTAGGGCTGTAAGTTCTAATTTGGTCTCCAGTTCTAGCACATGAAGCAGTACATTGGAGTTGTCTTGCTTATCTAATGTGTATGGGAATACCAGTGCTCTGGTGAGCTCTGGGACTCTAGGACGACTGCCTGTTGGCATTTTGCGTACTTTATTTGGCTTCTTCATCCCTCTGACTCTTTTTTTTTATATGCAGAGCAATTGAACCCAGCTCATCTATAGCAACCCCTTGGCCCAGATCGGTGAGATTTCTTCCCTAGTCCTAGAACTCTCCTTTTTCTCTGTTATTTCTCATAAGCCATACACATCAAGATAGCCGGGGGGATTTTACAATGCTCTAACGCAGATTTTTTTTTTTTTTGTGGAGACTTGCTCTGTTGCCAATTTGACTCTTCAGTTAGGCAGCCACAGGCCTGCTGTCCTACAGGGCCCACGGATGATTGCCAAAAGGTTGTGACCCACAGTGTCATTGACCTTTGACACACGGAAATAATTAGTGGCCCTGAATACAGGCCCTTCAGCAGGCTTTTTGTTCTGTCCCATGGGCCAGACAAGACCTTCATGATTTATTGCACTAGGAACCCTAAACTCATGAGAGTTCTTAGAGAACTTTGAGAAGTGCTTCAAGAAGCTGAGAGATGCAGAATCATGGCGGCTCAGGCGCAAGTGTACCCATCTGGTGCTTTCAGATGTTGCCTGGTAGTGCTGGCTCCTCCATGAAAATGTGAGTCTGGAAGATGGTTTGAAAGTTGCATTTTAGGATAGGAGAGTGGCTCAAGTTCTAGGAGTGTCAGCTACAAAGAGCTGACACAAGATCTTGGATGCAGAGACCAGAGAATCGGCCAGTCATGAGTGTAGCCTCCAATTAAGAATTCATACTACAGGGGCTGGGGATATAGCCTAGTGGCAAGAGTGCCTGCCTCGGTATACCCGAGGCCCTAGGTTCGATTCCCCAGCACCACATATACAGAAAACGGCCAGAAGCGGCGCTGTGGCTCAAGTGGCAGAGTGCTAGCCTTGAGCGGGAAGAAGCCAGGGACAGTGCTTAGGCCCTGAGTCCAAGGCCCAGGACTGGCCAAAAAAAAAAGAATTCATACTACAGGGCCAGGCATGGTGGTATATGCCTGTAATCCCAGAACTCAGGAGGCAGAATCAGAAGGGTTGAGTTTCAGGCCAGCCTGGGCTACACAATGAGACCAGCCAACAGCAATCACAAAACCAACCCCTATTACCCCAAAGAAGCAAAGTGGGATAGTAATGATTCACCCATCTGAAGTGAGACGCTCTTAGTAATTGTACAGGGAGTTAATCAATGGAGTCAGGGATCCTACCATGTATGGATTACTAATTTGTGATCGTTTGAACTCTGCTTCAATGATCACAAAGCAGCACTTGGCTAGTGGTGCGGGTGTGGGTGGCTGAGAAGGTGCCAGACATTCACTGAGCAGAGTTCACTCCTACAGTAACAGGAGATAATGGCAGAAGAATTGCCAAGCTCTGAATTTGTTTTTTGAGGAACCCAAATACAGAAATTCACTAGGGAAGATAAGTCAATCTTTAAGAGTAAATACATGTTATCCAAAAGCTCCTTCCACTTTTAATCACAGTTTAGGTCAAATAGCTGGCATAGATGAAATCTAGAAACTAAGAAATGATTCCAATAATAATACAACCTGAAAAAAAAAAACCTCCCAGATTTCAATGATTTATGATTCCTCCACACACAGAAATGGAGAGCGGTTCTTTGTGAATATTTCAGTAGGAAAGTTTCTGGGGAAACAAGGGTTGGTATCAATCTCCAAGAGGCAGCCCAATGCAAGAACTGGCTCTCTGAAGTGCCTCTAAAAACCCCAGGCTCACAAAGGCATTTTACTTCCACCAAGGCAAAGCTAGAACTTGGAAGGAGATCACTGATCACTTTGCTTACAAATTACCTTCTCTCTTCAAAATACACTTCGAAGTTTTGCAGGATCCTGGCAAAAGTGGAAGAGCCCAGTTCTGGGAGAGGGAGGCACCAGCGTGCAGTCCCTCCACCAATCTGGTGCTGGCAACTAAGTGAATCCTGTTTCTCCCAGTGAAAGAGAAGGAGGAAGCTTGTCTGTACAGAGTTCACTGATCAGGGAGTGAATAAATGGACAACCTCAAGCCACTGAGGTTAATAAGAATTAATAGCTGCCCAGGCAATGCAAGGCACTCTTGTAATACCAGCTACTCAGGAAGTAGAAGTGGGAGGATCACACCTTACCCAAACTGAAACAACTAGATAGGCCAGATGCAAATAAAGCAACAAAATTGGAACCCAGTATTTCCCACCAGATAGAAAGTATAACTTAAAATGGATCAAAGATCTAAATGTAAGATCTAGCTCTGTAAAATTCTCACAAAGAAGCACACAGGTAATTCTATGACCTGAGGGTGGGCGGGAAGCATATGGAAACTCCTCTCTGAGAGCCTGTTAACACATCGTTTTCATGATGGCTTATACAGACCAACAATTACTCTATGGGTAACATTCCAAAAAGGCATCTTTTAGACATTGTTAATGTTTGCACCTGCTCGAATGGCACACTCACTCAGAATAACAAAATGAACTTTGTCACAGCCATACACAAGGCTTGCCTTGGTCTCATCAAAGTCCAGGAGCCTGGATAAAACATACCTATAGGTGCTGAGCTTAGGCAAGAGAGGGGGACCACTCACAAGGGATAGAAATTGAGAGATTTGCCCGAGTCTGCCATTAGCCATAGTCACTCTGGTCTTGAAGCTATTCTACGTATAACCCAGAGGATTTTTAGACAGAAACAGAAGTTGGTTGAAAGAATTACTACAGCCAGATGTCACAAATGTTCTGATGGTCCTGGAACCAAAATAGAGGGGAAAGAGGAAGTCCTCCAGGGTGAGAGCACAGCTGAGGTTGTGGGAGGCTTTGTCTGAGCACCGAGAACACTTTCCAGCCCTTAAACATGTGCTGGAATGCAAGTGCTAAAAAAAAAAAAAGAGGATCAGACTTTAAGCAACTTAGATAGCTGAAGTGGGGGAGAGGGAGGGAGAGCAGCGCCCACAACACTGCAGTATAATATTCCCCACACAGCTCGACTTCCTGGTATTAGTATTTGCTCAAATATGCAATATGCAATATGCAATATGCAATATGAGTGAGCTCAGGTTTATTCACCATTTACCATGTTCTGGATGCCATTCTAACAGGGTTCCCTTACTAACTCAATGAATCCTCATGATGATCTTTTTTTTTTTTTAATATGGGTCCATTTTACCAGAAATATAGCCTGAGCTTCCAAAAAATGAAGTGATTCGCCCCATTCAGAGAGCCACTCAGTCAAATTTAGATTTGAGTCATTTGACACCAGACTCCAGGTGTTGGGTCCTAACTGCCTTTTATGCAACAACCACAACAGTGCATATTGCAAAACAGAATGACTTGTTCCCAAGAATACAGCTTTCCTATTTTATGACTGCTGTAACAAAATAATCCCCTTCTTCCTCTTCTTTTCCTCCTCCTCCTCCTCCTCCTCCTCCTCCTCCTCCTCCTCCTCCTCCTCCTCCTCCTCCTCTCTCCTTCTACTGCCCCTCCTCCTCCCCCTCCTGTTCCTCCTCTTCCTCTCCTCCTCCTCCTTCTCTTCCTTTCAACTGTTTGAAGACAACAGTAAATTTGTTCTTCTTGGTGTAGACATTTCCCTATAATAGGCTTTCAATGCACTTACTGAAAATGCAGACTTAAAAGAGAACTATGTTTTAAATACTATATGTTTAAACTGGGCAATAAGCATCAAAAACATAAAATCTTTTTTTTTTTGGCCAGTCCTGGGCCTTGGACTCAGCACCCTAGCACTGTCGCTGGCCTCTTCTTGCTCAAGGCTAGCACTCTGCCACTTGAGCCACAGCGCCCCCTCTGGCCGTTTTCCAAATATGTGGTGCTGGGGAATCAAACCCAGAGCTTCATGTGCAGGAGGCAAGCACTCTTGCCACTAGGCCATACTCCCAGCCCCAAAACATAAAATCTTGGTTGTAGCTATGTCAACATGGTGTGTTCTAGAGATGGGTTTCGGTAAACACAATCATTAATATGGCTGAGCCTGGCTCTTCTGACTCTAATTAGCCAAGAGCTCAGCTGAGAGCTAAAGGCATGCAAGAGAAATAACTGTGCAGTCCACCTCCCCAGCAATGCATTAAAACTGCTGATTTATGACTCTTGGCAGGAGCAAGTGGCCTGGTGCCAAAAGATACCACAGTGGCAGCCAAGGAGACCATTGATGGTCCCTCATCTCACTGCGGGGACAGAGCCCAGGTCCCTCAGCAGCTCTGGATTGAGGAGAGATGGCCAGAAGTTCCAGGGAGTTAATGTAAAGATAAGGATCACTTCTTGGGACTAGTCAGGATCAGCCCTGAGCTAAAACCACCAACACTTCCGATCCTTTGCCTGGAATCTTTTGCTCCCAGTCTCCTGCCCAGTGTCGGGTACTTCCTGCTGGTCACAGCTGCTTCTTCTAGAAGCTGTTGGGCAATCTTGCAGCCCTCAGGTCCCTGTCTTTCCAAAGCCATCAGTTCCCTCTTTGTCCCTCGGGGAAGAGGACTGGAAACCATATCCTGATACAAGTACTCACATCAGAGTGTTGATGGGGAAATGTGTTTTCAAACAGAAATGTCTCATTTTATACACTGCCTTCTGGACACTGGCTTCGTTTGGAGACAGGAATTACTCATGGATATTTATTTTGTAGAATGGATGGAGCCAAGCCGAGAACTTTTGGTAGCTCTTGAATTTTATTCTAAGGCAAACTTTATTGTAAGTAAGGTCATTCTTGCTGGTCCACCACAATGTGTGTTGGGAGAAAGCTGGGGATCGCTTTCAGAGTTGGTTGTTCAGGGGCAGAATGGAGAAGCTGAGCAGGGCCTGTGTTTGTTTATTTTTTTTCTTTAAACAATAGAGATAGTTCCTAAAACAGTTTTATCCCAACTACTGGAGCACATTTTCTCAGTCTTGTGGATTATTAACTTTAATAGTGCCAATAAATTTCCCATAAATACATTCCCAGTTCTTACTATGCTTGTCCACGTGTGACACTATAATAAATTTGAGATTATACAGCCTTCTTGATGTGTGCTGTCTCTATTATTTAACTGCCATCATTTTGCTATCTACTTGGTTAAAATAGTCTCTCATCAATATTGATAACTATTTTCAGTAGGTATTACTTTAGCATCCTAGCTCCACTTATTTTTTATTTTAAAATCTATGTGTACTTATTATATTTAGATTTTTGTTGTTAAATGTATGTTTTCCCACATTATTTATATAGTGTTATTTTATTACAGAAATTTCAGAAAACAGAGACTGAAAAAGAAAATAAAACTCCTTCACCAGGGGAAAGAAGTGTTTGTTTGTTTTTAAACCATAAGAGAGAGCATTTACTCCCAGAGATATTCATTGGAAGAATTCAGCATCACACTATATTTACCTTCCTAAGATTATATGTGATTCTGTAATTCTAAATGGCCACATTAAAAAAATAATGAAACATGACAGCACTTAAGAAATCAAATAGCCAGGTGCTCCGGACTCACACCGGTACTCCTAGCTACTTGACTAAGATTGAGAAGGTCAGAGTTCAAAACCAATCTGGGCAAAGTTTGTGGCGATGCCATCTCAGCCCATAGTGGGGCACTGCAAGGTGGGGCTGCCACCCCAGACCCCGTGGAGGCTGACACTGGAGGGTCAGAGGTCACCAGGCAGGAAAGTCTGTTGACTCCATTTCCGGGAGGGAAGCTGGCCCCTGTGTCAGAGGCCCTGGGATATCCTATCAACAATGCATAGTATAAGGTAGACGAGTTGCTGATCACGTGTGCAATTTGAATACAGACCCTACCTCAAAAATAATCAGTGAGAAACAGGTCTCAAGGCATGGCTTGAGAGGCAGAATACCAACATAGCAAGGATGAACCCCTAAGTTCAAAACCTAGTACTGACAAAAAATGTATATATTTAAGTGACATAAAATGGAGTTACAAAGTCACACATACTAAGATGAAAACCAAGCTCTTCACCACATCTTTTTTATGATTTATTTAGTGATGATATATGGTTTTGTGTAACTAAGACTAGCCTCACATTCATGATCCTCCTGCCTTATCTTCCCAAGTGCTGGGATTGCAGGCATGCACCACCATGCCCCATCAAACCATCTTTAAGCTTTAGATAGACTGTATGGTTGGCAATGAGCATCTGAGAAACCTGCTCTTCCTCCTTTCCAGTGCCTTAGGGCACGGCTAACCATAACAGGCTGTGCATGCTCCATGTGATCTCAGTTCATTAGACACAGGAACACGAGGAAAGGCAGAATAGGAGGTTCCCCCCTGTCTGTCACCCACGGCTCACAAATCTCAGGGCCGGAATGAGAAAGCTAGATGCTGGATTCGGCCTGGTGTTCTCCATCCCAAAGCATTCTGGTCAACTCTGGGACCATGGGGCCAGACACAGCGTTGTCCTGTGGCACTGCCCTGGCTTTGGTGACACCTAGCCCATAGATTAGGGGAGCAATGTGACCATGCCCAACACACACGGGAAGGTCTGACCTGTCAGAACTCAGAGTGGGGCGGGTGGAGGGAGCGTGGAAAGCTTGGTTGCAGTCTTGGTTCTGATCTCAACCGATGCGTCCCCTGAGGAAGCATGGTCCACACGGCAATTGCAGCAGCAGAGACCCCAAGTCACTTAGGTGGTGTGGCCCGAAGGAATGCTCTAAGCATCTAAGCTCCTTAGTTGGGCTGGCCCTGGGGTGAAACTCCATGTGTGTTGTGATTATTTGCCATGTTGATGAGGTCGTCTAGATGTAGTGTCATTAGCTCCTCCATCAGCTCCTCCCTGATGGCTGAGGACACTGTCCCTACCTAGAACCCCCTGCATCTTGCCCATGGCTTCCCAATGCTGATTTGCAACCTGGTGTTTTCCTCCCACGCCCTTCTCTCAACCCCTGCTCGGTGCATCTAATCACCTGTGGGAACTCACTCCACCACACGTTCTACGAGAGCAGCCGCAGTCTATGTCTTCTCCTCTTGGCATTCCCATACATCCTCAGGGTAGGCATGAAGCCTCCCTTCCCAGTGGCTGCCCTGTCTCAGGCTAGCCCTGGCTCTGGCCACAGCTCCTGTATTCCATGCCTCTTGTTTTCCTGGGCATGCTCCCACCAAAACAACTCTTCCTGGATGAGTCAGGAGGCTCAAAATGAGTTTTCACTATCAGAACTTTCTTGCAGCTCAGAAATGGGTTTATATGGTGTCTTGTGCATGGGAAATACTTAGCATGTCAGGGCATTCCAGTGCTCTCTATTCTAATTGCCTTAAATCTCAGTTACATAGCAACTTTTAGTTTCCATTTTATTACTGCTGCTCAGAGCTACTACTTCTTATTTTTTTCCTATTACACTAGTTTCTCATCCTCTCACTGGAAACTCACAAGAGAGAGGAAGAAAGGAAACAAAACTGAGAAATATATATATAAGAAAAAAAGAAGGATGAAGGTTGGGCATAATGGTACACACCTGCAATCCCAGCTGCTCTGGAGGTTGGGGAAGATCAAAGTTTGAAGCCAGCCTGAGCAAAAAGTTAGTGAGACCCCATTTCAATTAAGAAGAAAGAAGCTAAACTTGGTGGCTTGTGGCAGTGGTTTGCCTATTGAGGAAGTAAGAGAAAGAGGATTGTGCAAAAATGTAAAATCCTATCTTTAAAAACAGCCAAAGCAGAGAGAGGGGGGGGGGAGGGAGGGGGAGGGAGAGAGAGAAAGAGAGAGACAGAGACAGAGACAGAGAAGGAGAGAGACAGAGAGAGAGAGAAACAGAGAGAGAAACTTAGTGCTGCTACTGATTCCAAATCATAAATTTACACAATGTTTCTCTGACTCAAAGTCTTTCTTTTCTTTTCTTTTTCTTTTTTGGTGCCAGTCCTGGGGCTTGAGTTCAGGGACTGGATGCTGTCTCTTAGCTATTTTACTCAAGATGGGCACTCTACCACTTGAGCTACAACTCCACTTCTGTCCTTTTGGTGGTTAACTGGAGATAAGAATCTTATGGATTTTCCTGCCTGGCCTGGTTTCAAACTTTGGTCCTAAGATCTCAGCCTCCTGAGTAGCTAGGATTATAGGCATGAGCCACCAGTGCCTGGCAAATCTTTATTATTCACTTAGTCCTTATCCTTTCCTTAGGAACACCTAATTAAGAATGAACTGAGATTTGTTTTTCTTTTCTGGTATGTAGGATTTCAAATATGCCCGCATGGCCCCATTCTTTGGGAATCTTGAGGCCGAATGAATGGATCTGTTTCTTAAAGCTCTGGTAAATTGGGCCATTGTGGCCACAGTCTGTGCAAGTGTGAAACCACACTTGCCCGGTGGATCTATTCTTTCAACTGACAAATCTCCCTGGAGCAGAAGCCACAGCCACAGAAAGTCTCCAGCTGTGAGTAAAACACTGTGGGTACTTACTCATTCAGAAGCGCCACACCCCTGCCTGCCTGCCACCACAGCGATGTTTTGCCAGCTCAGGGGAGCAGTCACCCTGTCGTTTATTGTTGGGGGGAGTCCAGGGCACATTCGCTTTCCTGTTTATATGTTGGTATTCTAACCTAGCACAGGACATTCAGAATCCAAGTGGATGCCTTTTTACAATTCAGAACTAGAAAAGAACAGAATATATTAAGTTACGCGGAAGAAAATTAATGCATCTCAGGAAGATGTGTTTTCTCTCTCTCTCTTTGTCTCTCTCTCTCTCTCCCTCTCTCTCTCCCTCTCTCTCTCTCTGACTGCAATTAAGCAGGGTTAGGGAAGAAGTGAACCTTGTAATCCCAGAAAATGGGGGAATATAAACCCAATTATTTGGCCATCATCTTTGCCCTGAAAATAGATGAAACTGCAAAGCTGTCTTTTACCAGATGCCCCACACTGATGGGAAAAACTGCATGGCCACCACTTTGTCCCCAGTCCCTTGGGGCATGATTTAAACCAGGAAATCCGTTGTCAGGAGAGACACTGAGAACAGCCAGGGGGAATAGCCAGAGAGTCAGGGAGAAGGGTTTTTGTCTTCCTCTCAATCCTGCACAACTAAGTGAAAGTGATCTCTCGTTGATTATTAAACTCTTGGTATTAAATGGCTGGAGGATATCCTGCTCATTAAATCCCCAATTCATAGCCAAGCTATTTCTGTCAGATTATATTGTTGGATGCTGGGAGACGGATCTGATAATGAGAAGGAAGTAATAAGAGCAGCCTTTAAGTAAAAGTCCCGAGAAGTTCAAAATAAAACCCAGAAAACTTCTGTCAGCAACACTGCCTGCAACTCTTTCTTTTTCATTTTTTTTCATCAGATTAAGGATTCTGGGAACAAATATTAGTCATTCGCCATTACTGGGGGAGGGAAGTGCTTCCTCTATAACAGAGAATTGAAGACTAGCACAACAAGGCGTGGCTTTTATTTAGAAGGTGCAGGCAAATGGTACGGATTTTTTTTTTTAAACTTCCTGTTGATTCAGTTGTAACACTAACAAAGGTTGTCATGTTTCTCTTTATTTCGGTCATGGATTGTTCATTATTTCTGACAACACTTAATTGTGCCTCTTAAAAGATTTTGCACACTACTTCCTAACAGCACTGCTATCCTACGTAAACAAGTATTCTTCATCTTGAGAGACCCTTGCTGAGAACTCGGAAATGCGAGTCCTGAGTAGGGTGGTGTCTTTATTTTCTACATGTGTCTCCTTCCCATTTCCATGGTCTTTCTCCCTGCGCCCCCCCCCCTTCACTTGGAATAACACCGTCTCCTATCTATCTGGGGATAAAAGATGATTACCTTTTTGTTCCGAATCCACTAAACTAATACAGTTTGTTGCTAAGCAACCAAGCTGGGTTACCCAGATGCAGCCAGCTCCACTGAGTTCCTCATTCCCTTTTTGAAAATTGACAAGGGACAGGGGTCTGCCTGGTAAGGCGCAAGAGTACATAATCAGGAGACAATAATAATAACAATAACAATAACAATAAAATTAACTGTCTCAGAAGTTGTCAAAAAATCCTTTTCATCTACTAGAAACAATTTAGGGTCTATTTGTACAATAGAATACTACTCAGTACTAAAAGAATAGACAGCAAGAAAGACCAAACTCAAATGCATGAGGAAGCTGCCAGACACAAAAGAGCATGGGCTGTGGGGTTCATTTTGTTTCCTCTGAAACTCTAGAAAAGATAAATTTAACCTAAAGCAATAGAAAATGGGTGAGGTTGTCTAGGGGTGCAGGTGGGGGTAGGGTAGTCCCCCAGACCTCGTGAAGGAAGGGAAATTTAAGGAATGATAGAAAAGCCTGCCATCTACATTGGAGTGTGGTAAAAGCTGCTCAGAAGTAAATCAAAATGTCATGTCATGCATACATTTCATTATATGCAAATTACTTCTCAACAGAAGAACCAAAACTATAAAGTGTGATTTATTAACTTTTGACTTACTCATGTTATTTAGGGCTAGGAATATCTTTTTCTTTTGAGAATCATTTTTTAATAAGGGAAGGAAATTCATGTCACATATGTCAAAAGCAACTTAATTTTTAAAGAGTTTTACTTATTTTTTAAATGATGTTTACTTGCGAAGTAGTGTAATTAATATTTCTCAGTTGGCTGCTTTTGCCTGTTGCATTTCATTTTTATGGAAACTGTACATGCAAATAATTTTAATAGTTTCCTACTCTTTAGCCATAAGTATTTTCAGTGATTTATTTTACAAGTGCTTTCACAATTTTAGTGTAAATGTTTATTCTGCTGCTTCTTGATTTTTCAGATTTTGCTTCATTGACTTCATACTCTGGAAATTTAGTCTCTCTCTCTCTCTCTTTCTCTCTCTCTCTCTTTCTCTCCTTCCTCCCCCATCGTCCCAATGCAGTTAAATTGTTAGATCTAGCATTTACTTAATTATGACAATACAGTGCTATTCGAAACAAGTAGAAAACTCTTATTCTATGTTTGATCCAGCACAATCTCTGATTTCCTTGGATTCACAAGTCCTGCTCCTTTCTTTTGGGGTTGCTCATTTGTCTGATCAGTTGGCTGCGATCAACATGAATTGTTATCCTGAATCATGCAGCTAGGAAGGCCAAACATCCACCTTGGGCATTCTCCTCCAGGAGTTTCTGTTTTATGTATGTTGACTTGATTCATTCTCAGTGGATAGGACTTCACTATTATTATCCAGGGAAGCAAGAAATCCTGCTTCTTATGGGCCAAAGCTAAGTATTTGTAATACACTATGTAGAGCTAGACTGAGGGACACAGGGGACACTGTGCATACTCTCTGACCTAACGACAGGACACAGCAGAAGGGCATGTCCTTGACTGAGGAGACCTTGCCACTTGCCTCCCGGGTTTCAGTGTTTGAAAACTGGAGAACAGGAAATTTCAGATGGCTCCTTCCCAGAAGAACTTTCAAGACACCAAAGGAAACTGAACAAGGGACAGATGTGGTGATTTTCCACTGGAAAGATACAACGGATAGCAACTTGTGACGCTACAAAAGTAAAATGTTCCCGTGGCTGCCCCTGCCATAATCTTGTTTTCTAAATGGGTCAGTGTAAGAGATAGACCCTCAAAGGCTTGCTTTGAAATCTGTCTAAAAGAACCGAGACAGAAATCAGAGAAGACATGGAATAGCTGGTAAAGTTTTGCTATTTCTGACATTGCTGTCAAAGGTGCAGACCACCCAAGCCATAGCTTGTTAGAATCTCCACTGTGAGAGATGAAAACTATTCCCAGAAAATGGTCATTCTTTTAAAAATTATCAATGTCATCAGTTACAAATCTGAAATGAAAATTTCATAGGACAACTTTGTCCCTAAATTTAATCTCCAGCTCCATGAAATAAATAGAACAGAGTAGAAAATAAGAAAAAAATAGAATAACAGAATAGAATAGCACTTTTAAGACTATTTCACATGAAAATATAAGTGACTACAGACATTTTACTAGGCTATCCTCTTTGTGGGCATTTATGTTAGAAACAGAATTATAAAGGCAAGAACCCTTAAGAGCAAAGACATAATCTCACTGCAGAACTTCAGATTGGAGAACAAATCAGACAGCATGGAGCTGAATTATCTGCTGTAGGCTCCTTGTTTACAATTAGCCAAGACAGAAAGGCTAAAGGCAGTTGCTGGTGGTGGAATTTAGATATCCCAACTCTATGTTCTGGACCTGCGGGGCCTGCTCACATCGAGGAGTGGGGGAGGATTTAGTTCATGCTAGAGGGACTGATGACATCATCGAGTGAGACAAATGGCTCTTCATCAGCTTTGGGGCAAAGCCTAAAATCAGTTGGGCAGAGGAGAGGGAAGGTGGTTTGACGGCCCTCAGAAAAATCTCACACTGGTTTTGAAGACTGTGGTCCTCTATCTCGTCTTCCACAAATAGAAAAGACCATTTTGGAGTTGAATTTTGCCCACAAAGACTGTAGCCTGTTGGCATGAGAAAAGCCTTTCCTCTTTTAGTGACCTGACTGGACTATGAGTAATGACAGAAAATAACATGAACATGACCAGCACTTGAGTCATCTAATGTGTGATCTGTGTCTTCAGTGCATGCTCCCTACAACATAAACTTTGAAATACTGTGTTTTCTTTTTGGAAAAAAATCTCAGTTTAACACAGACCTCTTAATAAAATCTCTAAGCTGAACGAACTCATAGACACTCGTAATTATCTGCTGTTCTTCCCTCGTCTCTTTTTCTTTTCTATTCTTGCTTTTAAAAAAGAACTTAGTCATGGACTGTTGTTGCTTGAAATAACAAGGGCCTATCAAATAGTCACTTCTAATTATTCTTGCAGAGGATTCAAGTTTTCCTAAAAGGGTTCCAAATCATTTATTCCTTTGCAGAAAGATATGATTTTAGGGAATTGATGGGGAATGAAAGCAGCCCTGCTTTGCCTGAAAGCAGAGAAATGCATTAGTTATCCATGTAGATGGGATTTCAGTTTCTAGCAGCCACACTGGATGCCAGGAGAGGAGCTGTGGGAATCAGTTCTCTGTGCCTGTGCTTTGTGTGCAGGTGGCTTTCCTAGTCTCTCCTTTGAGCTTATTACCATAGATCAGGAAAAGCCAGGTACGGTAGGTCACGCCTGTAGCTCTACCCCGGGGCAAAGATCCAACACCAGCCTTGGCACAAAACTTAGTGAGATGTCCATCTCGATGCATGGAAGAGTGAGTGCAGTGATAGCACACTTGCCATCTCAGCCCTGCAGGGAACATCAATAGGAGGCTCGCAGCCCAGGCTGGCCTGATCAAAAAGCTAGATCCTGTTCAAGAAATAATGAAAGCCAAAAAGACTGGGAGCCTTTCGAGTGAATACACACTGAATTGGATCAGCAAAGATAAGGAAGCAGAGCGAAACCCCAGGGGAAATTAAGGCCAACGTTGTCTATTTACAATTTTTCCTTGATTTCTGGTGGCAGTCAGGGACCTGTGCTCCCATTAAAATATTAAGGTCAGATGGAAACTTTAAGTTTTTAGACAACTCCAATTCAGTTTTCTTCTCTGCTCGAAGGTAGACAAAGAGAAGGGAAGAGGGAGAAAACAAGAAAGAGGGTATGTGCATACATTTCTGTCTTCCTGCTTGAGTGGCCACCACGCACCAAGAGAAAAAGTTGGAGATGACAATCTGTCCAGAAGAATGTATCAACCTTGGTGGCTGGACTCCAATCAGATGTTAACTATATCCCTGAGAAGTGCTGAGACAAGCATGGCAATAGCAGTACTTTGGTGCCTACTGCAGAAGTATCTTAAAAGTTTGAGACTAGCCTGGGTTACATAGCAAGATTCTCAAAAAATGATGAAAATAGGCTGGGAATGTGGTTTACTGGTGGAGTCCTTGCCTAGAATTCATAAAGCCTTGGGTTCGATTCCTCAGTACCACATAAACAGAAGAGAGCCAGAAGTGGAGCTGTGGCTCAAGTGGTAGAGCACAAGCCTTGAGCACAGAGAGGCTCAGGAACAAAGCCCATGCCCTGAGTTCCAGCTCCAGAACCAGCAAAAAAAAAAAAGAAAGATGAAAATATTTAAAAGCTCAGCATAGCACCGAGAACACTGCATGCTCTAGAAGTCTATTAAATCTCCACCCACACCTGAGTGTCCAGCCCTGTTGTGCTCTGCTAAGGTTCTGTGGCTTTCCAGGGAGGGTATGGGGTGGTTAATTTTGTTGTGAATGTACCCAGGTGAAACATCGTTTCTAGTTATGCCTGTGAGAATGGTTGAAATTGAGGTTCGCATTTGAATCTAGCATTTGCTTTAGCAGGTGGCACTGTCACCTGTTGATCTTTGTCCTGTCCACAAAAGAACTAACTGGAATGGAAAGGTGGAACACACCACACCGGAGGAAGTATAATGGAAATCAATGGGTTCGTGTCATGGTGAGCACATAGTTATAGCAGCCATGGCCACGAAATAAAAATGGAGAAACATTTGTTGCCAACAGCAAGTAAGGAGAACAGGGGAACTACTTCTAAAGCCATTCCTTCCATGTACCCCTTTCACACAGATTCATAGAGGAAAGCACTGCAGGGCAGGCACAGCTCTGAGCATGCTCAGTTATGATCATGGTTCAGAATATAGCAGGGGTACTCCTGAGACACTATGTTGAAAATGAACTATACAACGTGTGGGTGAGGATGGGAGAGAACAAAGGAAGGGGTTTCAAAAAGAAATGTGCTCATTACCTGACTTATGGAACTGTAACCCCTGGGTCTATCACCTTGATAGGAACAATACAAGTTTTTAAAAGGGCATGGTTCCGAAAGTCAAGATGGTGGACACATCTTGGGGCATGCTTAGCTCAAACTCAGGAGCACAAGTTCAAGAGGTGAAAGAGATGAACAGGAACGCCTCTGGGTATGCTCAGTATTTTCCAAAAGCAAAGACCAAAATAAAAGGACACTTTGAATGTGTATTAATATAGGGGTCCCCTCTCCTCCCTGTCCAACACTGCAAAGATGCCTGGGTTACATATCAGCTAATGGAGGACTCATTTGCCCTCCCTTATTTTTCCTGTTTCATTGTTTGAACTTAGATGTCTCATATCGCCTGGACTAGGGTTTGTCACAGGCCTTGTCTAATTATTATATATTTGTTTTATCTTTAGCTATACAAAGGAGTTGCCAGTTTATGAATACAATGCATCTTTATGGGTTAACTCTTTCATCATTCTTTCCCACCCTTCTCCACCCAAACCCTCCCCTCCATTTTATTAATTTGGCAGGATATGCATTAACTAATATTATGACTGCAGGCCCTCAGCCTTGGACTGAACTGTGCCACCAAGTTTCCTGAGCACGTATAGACAGCAGATGGTGGGACTTCTCCATGATAGGACTGGGGAGCAAAGAAAACGTCCAGTTATTACCAATACCCATCCATTCCCCTCTTGTTAAAGACTAACCTTCCATGTTAGCATGGGCATTCAACTACATTTCCTGGTTGAACATGGTCACTGACTGTGGTCAATGAGATTTTTAAAAATGTGATGAATAAGACTTCCAGGAATTTTTCCTGAGAAAGCACAGACTACCAGAAGGAGTCCTCCTGCACCCCTGCTTCTTTTCCTTCTGAAGATCTTGAAAGCCCAGCCCTTGTTCTGACAAGTGACTAACAGGGTGTCGGGGTTGTGCTCCTACACTTCCCTCCTGTCTAAGGTCACTGGCCTCTCTTGCCCTCCAGCTCCCTGTAGCCGCCTCTTCTGTTCTTGTGCTGGGGAGCCCAGGCTGCTTCTCTGGTCCCTGGTTCCCCTTGGTCCTACATGGCTCCGTCAACCCTGATACTCTGTCACTCACTTGTCCTAACGGGGCTGTGCTTTCAGGATCTTAAATAGTTTTACAGCAATGTTATGAAAAGAATTCTTCGCATACTCACTCGTGTTTTTCTATCACTGTCCCCAGAACCTCAGCCAGATCTCAGAGGCTCCAAGGAGGTGGACCCCAACTCCTACATCCCCACTCCAAGTCTGAAAACAATGGACACTCTTGGGACAATCTGGGACTGATTTGGAAGACCTCTTGGTGATTGGTCACTGGAGAATCTTGATGTGAATCTGCCTTCCTGGACCCTGGGGGGCGGGGGGGGGGGAGATGATATTACTGTAAACCCCAACACTAGAAAAGTGGTCAGAAAGGTTACTATAAATTTAGCTAGGACTTGGCCTATTATGCATCCTCAAGTGCTTAGGAAGATTTCCAGTTCCCGTTTGTATGAAGATTCGGGGAGCAAGCATTATGGGGGAGGTGGGGGGGGCTACCTGGCAAGTTTCCCCTGGAGAATCTACAGTATGGGAATGGGCTGGGTTGTGGCCTCTTTAGGACCTCAGCAGAGGCAAGCGCACTTCCGGGTTCCTCATCCAGGATCTCGAACCCACCAGCTGGCTTAGTGTGAATGGAGAAGCTGCTATGGCCTGGGAGTCTTTCTCAAGGGCCACCGGACTGTGGTCTAGGGTCAGGCCTACATCGAGGGAAAACGATTTCTTTCTACAGATTGGAGCCTTCCAGTTAGAGCAGTGTGAATAGAGCTGATTGCATCTGTGATTGGGAACATTCATATTCTTTTTGTTCTCAGTCCTGTGCTTTTTCTAGGTCAATAATATTTTATTTCCCA